>NW_026988890.1:0-153056 GCF_030222135.1 Aotus nancymaae | reverse complement strand
GTTTTGGATTTAGAAGCAGATATTTCCCTGGGCTTACTGCCGTTTCTTCCATATGCCGGTAATGGGCTGAAAACGCCTGTTTTGGGACTCTGCAGAGAAAGTGTTTGCAGACTGCTGAATCCACACACGGGTTTAACTCTGGAAGTTGAGTGCACACATTGTCAACCGTTCTGTTAGATAGCTGCGTTTTGGATTTAGAAGCAGCTATTTCCCTGTGCTTACTGCTGTTTCTTCCATATGCCGGTAATGGGCTGAAAACGCCTGTTTTGGGACTCTGCAGAGAAAGTGTTTGCAGACTGCTGAATCCACACACGGGTTTATCTCTGGAAGTTGAGTGCACACATTGACAACCGTTCTGTTAGATAGCTGCGTTTTGGATTTAGAAGCAGATATTTCCCTGGGCTTACTGCTGTTTCTTCCATATGCCGGTAAAGGGCTGAAAACGCCTGTTTTGGGACTCTGCAGAGAAAGTGTTTGCAGACTGCTGAATCCACACACGGGTTTAACTCTGGAAGTTGAGTGCACACATTGACAACCGTTCTGTTAGATAGCTGCATTTTGGATTTAGAAGCAGATATTTCCCTGTGCTTACTGCCGTTTCTTCCATATGCCGGTAATGGGCTGAAAACGCCTGTTTTGGGACTCTCCAGAGAAAGTGTTTGCAGACTCCTGAATCCACACACGGGTTTAACTCTGGAAGTTGAGTGCACACATTGACAACCGTTCTGTTAGATAGCTGCGTTTTGGATTTAGAAGCAGATATTTCCCTGTGCTTACTGCCGTTTCTTCCATATGCCGGTAAAGGGCTGAAAACGCCTGTTTTGGGACTCTGCAGAGAAAGTGTTTGCAGACTGCTGAATCCACACACGGGTATAACTCTGGAAGTTGAGTGCACACATTGACAACCGTTCTGTTAGATAGCTGCGTTTTGGATTTAGAAGCAGATATTTCCCTGTGCTTACTGCTGTTTCTTCCATATGCCAGTAAAGGGCTGAAAACGCCTGTTTTGGGACTCTGCAGAGAAAGGGTTTGCAGACTGCTGAATCCACACACTGGTTTAACTCTGGAAGTTGAGTGCACACATTGACAACCGTTCTGTTAGATAGCTGCGTTTTGGATTTAGAAGCAGATATTTCCCTGTGCTTACTGCTGTTTCTTCCATATGCCGGTAATGGGCTGAAAACGCCTGTTTTGGGACTCTGCAGAGAAAGTGTTTGCAGACTGCTGAATCCACACACGGGTTTATCTCTGGAAGTTGAGTGCACACATTGACAACCGTTCTGTTAGATAGCTGCGTTTTGGATTTAGAAGCAGATATTTCCCTGGGCTTACTGCTGTTTCTTCCATATGCCGGTAAAGGGCTGAAAACGCCTGTTTTGGGACTCTGCAGAGAAAGTGTTTGCAGACTGCTGAATCCACACACGGGTTTAACTCTGGAAGTTGAGTGCACACATTGACAACCGTTCTGTTAGATAGCTGCATTTTGGATTTAGAAGCAGATATTTCCCTGTGCTTACTGCTGTTTCTTCCATATGCCGGTAATGGGCTGAAAACGCCTGTTTTGGGACTCTGCAGAGAAAGTGTTTGCAGACTGCTGAATCCACACACGGGTTTAACTCTGGAAGTTGAGTGCACACATTGACAACCGTTCTGTTAGATAGCTGCGTTTTGGATTTAGAAGCAGATATTTCCCTGTGCTTACTGCCGTTTCTTCCATATGCCGGTAAAGGGCTGAAAACGCCTGTTTTGGGACTCTGCAGAGAAAGTGTTTGCAGACTGCTGAATCCACACACGGGTTTAACTCTGGAAGTTGAGTGCACACATTGACAACCGTTCTGTTAGATAGCTGCGTTTTGGATTTAGAAGCACATATTTCCCTGTGCTTACTGCCGTTTCTTCCATATGCCGGTAATGGGCTGAAAACGCGTGTTTTGGGACTCTGCAGAGAAGATGTTTGCAGACTGCTGAATCCACACACGGGTTTAACTCTGGAAGTTGAGTGCACACATTGACAACCGTTCTGTTAGATAGCTGCGTTTTGGATTTAGAAGCAGATATTTCCCTGTGCTTACTGCCGTTTCTTCCATATGCCGGTAATGGGCTGAAAACGCCTGTTTTGGGACTCTGCAGAGAAAGTGTTTGCAGACTGCTGAATCCACACACGGGTTTAACTCTGGAAGTTGAGTGCACACATTGACAACCGTTCTGTTAGATAGCTGCGTTTTGGATTTAGAAGCAGATATTTCCCTGTGCTTACTGCTGTTTCTTCCATATGCCGGTAATGGGCTGAAAACGCCTGTTTTGGGACTCTGCAGAGAAAGTGTTTGCAGACTGCTGAATCCACACACGGGTTTAACTCTGGAAGTTGAGTGCACACATTGACAACCGTTCTGTTAGATAGCTGCGTTTTGGATTTAGAAGCAGATATTTCCCTGGGCTTACTGCTGTTTCTTCCATATGCCGGTAAAGGGCTGAAAACGCCTGTTTTGGGACTCTGCAGAGAAAGTGTTTGCAGACTGCTGAATCCACACACGGGTTTAACTCTGGAAGTTGAGTGCACACATTGACAACCGTTCTGTTAGATAGCTGCTTTTTGGATTTAGAAGCAGATATTTCCCTGTGCTTACTGCTGTTTCTTCCATATGCCGGTAATGGGCTGAAAACGTCTGTTTTGGGACTCTGCAGAGAAAGTGTTTGCAGACTGCTGAATCCACACACGGGTTTAACTCTGGAAGTTGAGTGCACACATTGACAACCGTTCTGTTAGATAGCTGCGTTTTGGATTTAGAAGCACATATTTCCCTGTGCTTACTGCCGTTTCTTCCATATGCCAGTAATGGGCTGAAAACGCGTGTTTTGGGACTCTGCAGAGAAGATGTTTGCAGACTGCTGAATCCACACACGGGTTTAACTCTGGAAGTTGAGTGCACACATTGACAACCGTTCTGTTAGATAGCTGCGTTTTGGATTTAGAAGCAGATATTTCCCTGTGCTTACTGCCGTTTCTTCCATATGCCGGTAATGGACTGAAAACGCCTGTTTTGGGGACTCTGCAGAGAAAGTGTTTGCAGACTGCTGAATCCACACACGGGTTTAACTCTGGAAGTTGAGTGCACACATTGACAACCGTTCTGTTAGATAGCTGCGTTTTGGATTTAGAAGCAGATATTTCCCTGTGCTTACTGCTGTTTCTTCCATATGCCGGTAATGGGCTGAAAACGCCTGTTTTGGGACTCTGCAGAGAAAGTGTTTGCAGACTGCTGAATCCACACACGGGTTTAACTCTGGAAGTTGAGTGCACACATTGACAACCGTTCTGTTAGATAGCTGCGTTTTGGATTTAGAAGCAGATATTTCCCTGGGCTTACTGCTGTTTCTTCCATATGCCGGTAAAGGGCTGAAAACGCCTGTTTTGGGACTCTGCAGAGAAAGTGTTTGCAGACTGCTGAATCCACACACGGGTTTAACTCTGGAAGTTGAGTGCACACATTGACAACCGTTCTGTTAGATAGCTGAATTTTGGATTTAGAAGCAGATATTTCCCTGTGCTTACTGCTGTTTCTTCCATATGCCGGTAATGGGCTGAAAACGTCTGTTTTGGGACTCTGCAGAGAAAGTGTTTGCAGACTGCTGAATCCACACACGGGTTTAACTCTGGAAGTTGAGTGCACACATTGACAACCGTTCTGTTAGATAGCTGCGTTTTGGATTTAGAAGCAGATATTTCCCTGGGCTTACTGCTGTTTCTTCCATATGCCGGTAAAGGGCTGAAAACGCCTGTTTTGGGACTCTGCAGAGAAAGTGTTTGCAGACTGCTGAATCCACACACGGGTTTAACTCTGGAAGTTGAGTGCACACATTGACAACCGTTCTGTTAGATAGCTGCGTTTTGGATTTAGAAGCAGATATTTCCCTGTGCTTACTGCCGTTTCTTCCATATGCCGGTAATGGGCTGAAAACGCCTGTTTTGGGACTCTGCAGAGAAAGTGTTTGCAGACTGCTGAATCCACACACGGGTTTAACTCTGGAAGTTGAGTGCACACATTGACAACCGTTCTGTTAGATAGCTGCGTTTTGGATTTAGAAGCAGATATTTCCCAGTGCTTACTGCTGTTTCTTCCATATGCCAGTAATGGGCTGAAAACGCCTGTTTTGGGACTCTGCAGAGAAAGTGTTTGCAGACTGCTGAATCCACACACGGGTTTAACTCTGGAAGTTGAGTGCACACATTGACAACCGTTCTGTTAGATAGCTGCGTTTTGGATTTAGAAGCAGATATTTCCCTGTGCTTACTGCTGTTTCTTCCATATGCCGGTAATGGGCTGAAAACGCCTGTTTTGGGACTCTGCAGAGAAAGTGTTTGCAGACTGCTGAATCCACACACGGGTTTAACTCTGGAAGTTGAGTGCACACATTGACAACCGTTCTGTTGGATAGCTACGTTTTGGATTTAGAAGCAGATATTTCCCTGGGCTTACTGCTGTTTCTTCCATATGCCGGTAATGGGCTGAAAACGCCTGTTTTGGGACTCTGCAGAGAAAGTGTTTGCAGACTGCTGAATCCACACACGGGTTTAACTCTGGAAGTTGAGTGCACACATTGACAACCGTTCTGTTAGATAGCTGCGTTTTGGATTTAGAAGCAGATATTTCCCTGTGCTTACTGCTGTTTCTTCCATATGCCGGTAAAGGGCTGAAAACGCCTGTTTTGGGACTCTGCAGAGAAAGTGTTTGCAGACTGCTGAATCCACACACGGGTTTAACTCTGGAAGTTGAGTGCACACATTGACAACCGTTCTGTTAGATAGCTGCTTTTTGGATTTAGAAGCAGATATTTCCCTGTGCTTACTGCTGTTTCTTCCATATGCCGGTAATGGGCTGAAAACGTCTGTTTTGGGACTCTGCAGAGAAAGTGTTTGCAGACTGCTGAATCCACACACGGGTTTAACTCTGGAAGTTGAGTGCACACATTGACAACCGTTCTGTTAGATAGCTGCGTTTTGGATTTAGAAGCAGATATTTCCCTGGGCTTACTGCTGTTTCTTCCATATGCCGGTAAAGGGCTGAAAACGCCTGTTTTGGGACTCTGCAGAGAAAGTGTTTGCAGACTGCTGAATCCACACACGGGTTTAACTCTGGAAGTTGAGTGCACACATTGACAACCGTTCTGTTAGATAGCTGCGTTTTGGATTTAGAAGCAGATATTTCCCTGTGCTTACTGCCGTTTCTTCCATATGCCGGTAATGGGCTGAAAACGCCTGTTTTTGGGACTCTGCAGAGAAAGTGTTTGCAGACTGCTGAATCCACACACGGGTTTAACTCTGGAAGTTGAGTGCACACATTGACAACCGTTCTGTTAGATAGCTGCGTTTTGGATTTAGAAGCAGATATTTCCCAGTGCTTACTGCTGTTTCTTCCATATGCCAGTAATGGGCTGAAAACGCCTGTTTTGGGACTCTGCAGAGAAAGTGTTTGCAGACTGCTGAATCCACACACGGGTTTAACTCTGGAAGTTGAGTGCACACATTGACAACCGTTCTGTTAGATAGCTGCGTTTTGGATTTAGAAGCAGATATTTCCCTGTGCTTACTGCTGTTTCTTCCATATGCCGGTAATGGGCTGAAAACGCCTGTTTTGGGACTCTGCAGAGAAAGTGTTTGCAGACTGCTGAATCCACACACGGGTTTAACTCTGGAAGTTGAGTGCACACATTGACAACCGTTCTGTTGGATAGCTACGTTTTGGATTTAGAAGCAGATATTTCCCTGGGCTTACTGCTGTTTCTTCCATATGCCGGTAATGGGCTGAAAACGCCTGTTTTGGGACTCTGCAGAGAAAGTGTTTGCAGACTGCTGAATCCACACACGGGTTTAACTCTGGAAGTTGAGTGCACACATTGACAACCGTTCTGTTAGATAGCTGCTTTTTGGATTTAGAAGCAGATATTTCCCTGTGCTTACTGCTGTTTCTTCCATATGCCGGTAATGGGCTGAAAACGCCTGTTTTGGGACTCTGCAGAGAAAGTGTTTGCAGACTGCTGAATCCACACACGGGTTTAACTCTGGAAGTTGAGTGCACACATTGACAACCGTTCTGTTAGATAGCTGCGTTTTGGATTTAGAGGCAGATATTTCCCTGTGCTTACTGCTGTATCTTACATATGCCGGTAAAGGGCTGAAAACGCCTGTTTTGGGACTCTGCAGAGAAAGGGTTTGCAGACAGCTGAATCCACACGCTGGTTTAACTCTGGAAGTTGAGTGCACACATTGACAACCGTTCTGTTAGATAGCTGTGTTTTGGATTTAGAAGCAGATATTTCCCTGTGCTTACTGCCGTTTCTTCCATATGCCGGTAATGGGCTGAAAACGCCTGTTTTGGGACTCTGCAGAGAAAGTGTTTGCAGACTGCTGAATCCACACACGGGTTTAACTCTGGAAGTTGAGTGCACACATTGACAACCGTTCTGTTAGATAGCTGCGTTTTGGATTTAGAAGCAGATATTTCCCTGTGCTTACTGCTGTTTCTTCCATATGCCGGTAATGGGCTGAAAACGCCTGTTTTGGGACTCTGCAGAGAAAGTGTTTGCAGACTGCTGAATCCACACACGGGTTTTAACTCTGGAAGTTGAGTGCACACATTGACAACCGTTCTGTTAGATAGCTGCGTTTTGGATTTAGAAGCAGATATTTCCCTGGGCTTACTGCTGTTTCTTCCATATGCCGGTAAAGGGCTGAAAAACGCCTGTTTTGGGACTCTGCAGAGAAAGTGTTTGCAGACTGCTGAATCCACACACGGGTTTAACTCTGGAAGTTGAGTGCACACATTGACAACCGTTCTGTTAGATAGCTGCTTTTTGGATTTAGAAGCAGATATTTCCCTGTGCTTACTGCTGTTTCTTCCATATGCCGGTAATGGGCTGAAAACGTCTGTTTTGGGACTCTGCAGAGAAAGTGTTTGCAGACTGCTGAATCCACACACGGGTTTAACTCTGGAAGTTGAGTGCACACATTGACAACCGTTCTGTTAGATAGCTGCGTTTTGGATTTAGAAGCACATATTTCCCTGTGCTTACTGCCGTTTCTTCCATATGCCAGTAATGGGCTGAAAACGCGTGTTTTGGGACTCTGCAGAGAAGATGTTTGCAGACTGCTGAATCCACACACGGGTTTAACTCTGGAAGTTGAGTGCACACATTGACAACCGTTCTGTTAGATAGCTGCGTTTTGGATTTAGAAGCAGATATTTCCCTGTGCTTACTGCCGTTTCTTCCATATGCCGGTAATGGACTGAAAACGCCTGTTTTGGGACTCTGCAGAGAAAGTGTTTGCAGACTGCTGAATCCACACACGGGTTTAACTCTGGAAGTTGAGTGCACACATTGACAACCGTTCTGTTAGATAGCTGCGTTTTGGATTTAGAAGCAGATATTTCCCTGTGCTTACTGCTGTTTCTTCCATATGCCGGTAATGGGCTGAAAACGCCTGTTTTGGGACTCTGCAGAGAAAGTGTTTGCAGACTGCTGAATCCACACACGGGTTTAACTCTGGAAGTTGAGTGCACACATTGACAACCGTTCTGTTAGATAGCTGCGTTTTGGATTTAGAAGCAGATATTTCCCTGGGCTTACTGCTGTTTCTTCCATATGCCGGTAAAGGGCTGAAAACGCCTGTTTTGGGACTCTGCAGAGAAAGTGTTTGCAGACTGCTGAATCCACACACGGTTTAACTCTGGAAGTTGAGTGCACACATTGACAACCGTTCTGTTAGATAGCTGAATTTTGGATTTAGAAGCAGATATTTCCCTGTGCTTACTGCTGTTTCTTCCATATGCCGGTAATGGGCTGAAAACGTCTGTTTTGGGACTCTGCAGAGAAAGTGTTTGCAGACTGCTGAATCCACACACGGGTTTAACTCTGGAAGTTGAGTGCACACATTGACAACCGTTCTGTTAGATAGCTGCGTTTTGGATTTAGAAGCAGATATTTCCCTGGGCTTACTGCTGTTTCTTCCATATGCCGGTAAAGGGCTGAAAACGCCTGTTTTGGGACTCTGCAGAGAAAGTGTTTGCAGACTGCTGAATCCACACACGGGTTTAACTCTGGAAGTTGAGTGCACACATTGACAACCGTTCTGTTAGATAGCTGCGTTTTGGATTTAGAAGCAGATATTTCCCTGTGCTTACTGCCGTTTCTTCCATATGCCGGTAATGGGCTGAAAACGCCTGTTTTGGGACTCTGCAGAGAAAGTGTTTGCAGACTGCTGAATCCACACACGGGTTTAACTCTGGAAGTTGAGTGCACACATTGACAACCGTTCTGTTAGATAGCTGCGTTTTGGATTTAGAAGCAGATATTTCCCAGTGCTTACTGCTGTTTCTTCCATATGCCAGTAATGGGCTGAAAACGCCTGTTTTGGGACTCTGCAGAGAAAGTGTTTGCAGACTGCTGAATCCACACACGGGTTTAACTCTGGAAGTTGAGTGCACACATTGACAACCGTTCTGTTAGATAGCTGCGTTTTGGATTTAGAAGCAGATATTTCCCTGTGCTTACTGCTGTTTCTTCCATATGCCGGTAATGGGCTGAAAACGCCTGTTTTGGGACTCTGCAGAGAAAGTGTTTGCAGACTGCTGAATCCACACACGGGTTTAACTCTGGAAGTTGAGTGCACACATTGACAACCGTTCTGTTGGATAGCTACGTTTTGGATTTAGAAGCAGATATTTCCCTGGGCTTACTGCTGTTTCTTCCATATGCCGGTAATGGGCTGAAAACGCCTGTTTTGGGACTCTGCAGAGAAAGTGTTTGCAGACTGCTGAATCCACACACGGGTTTAACTCTGGAAGTTGAGTGCACACATTGACAACCGTTCTGTTAGATAGCTGCGTTTTGGATTTAGAAGCAGATATTTCCCTGTGCTTACTGCTGTTTCTTCCATATGCCGGTAAAGGGCTGAAAACGCCTGTTTTGGGACTCTGCAGAGAAAGTGTTTGCAGACTGCTGAATCCACACACGGGTTTAACTCTGGAAGTTGAGTGCACACATTGACAACCGTTCTGTTAGATAGCTGCTTTTTGGATTTAGAAGCAGATATTTCCCTGTGCTTACTGCTGTTTCTTCCATATGCCGGTAATGGGCTGAAAACGTCTGTTTTGGGACTCTGCAGAGAAAGTGTTTGCAGACTGCTGAATCCACACACGGGTTTAACTCTGGAAGTTGAGTGCACACATTGACAACCGTTCTGTTAGATAGCTGCGTTTTGGATTTAGAAGCAGATATTTCCCTGGGCTTACTGCTGTTTCTTCCATATGCCGGTAAAGGGCTGAAAACGCCTGTTTTGGGACTCTGCAGAGAAAGTGTTTGCAGACTGCTGAATCCACACACGGGTTTAACTCTGGAAGTTGAGTGCACACATTGACAACCGTTCTGTTAGATAGCTGCGTTTTGGATTTAGAAGCAGATATTTCCCTGTGCTTACTGCCGTTTCTTCCATATGCCGGTAATGGGCTGAAAACGCCTGTTTTGGGACTCTGCAGAGAAAGTGTTTGCAGACTGCTGAATCCACACACGGGTTTAACTCTGGAAGTTGAGTGCACACATTGACAACCGTTCTGTTAGATAGCTGCGTTTTGGATTTAGAAGCAGATATTTCCCAGTGCTTACTGCTGTTTCTTCCATATGCCAGTAATGGGCTGAAAACGCCTGTTTTGGGACTCTGCAGAGAAAGTGTTTGCAGACTGCTGAATCCACACACGGGTTTAACTCTGGAAGTTGAGTGCACACATTGACAACCGTTCTGTTAGATAGCTGCGTTTTGGATTTAGAAGCAGATATTTCCCTGTGCTTACTGCTGTTTCTTCCATATGCCGGTAATGGGCTGAAAACGCCTGTTTTGGGACTCTGCAGAGAAAGTGTTTGCAGACTGCTGAATCCACACACGGGTTTAACTCTGGAAGTTGAGTGCACACATTGACAACCGTTCTGTTGGATAGCTACGTTTTGGATTTAGAAGCAGATATTTCCCTGGGCTTACTGCTGTTTCTTCCATATGCCGGTAATGGGCTGAAAACGCCTGTTTTGGGACTCTGCAGAGAAAGTGTTTGCAGACTGCTGAATCCACACACGGGTTTAACTCTGGAAGTTGAGTGCACACATTGACAACCGTTCTGTTAGATAGCTGCTTTTTGGATTTAGAAGCAGATATTTCCCTGTGCTTACTGCTGTTTCTTCCATATGCCGGTAATGGGCTGAAAACGCCTGTTTTGGGACTCTGCAGAGAACGTGTTTGCAGACTGCTGAATCCACACACGGGTTTAACTCTGGAAGTTGAGTGCACACATTGACAACCGTTCTGTTAGATAGCTGCGTTTTGGATTTAGAGGCAGATATTTCCCTGTGCTTACTGCTGTATCTTACATATGCCGGTAAAGGGCTGAAAACGCCTGTTTTGGGACTCTGCAGAGAAAGGGTTTGCAGACAGCTGAATCCACACGCTGGTTTAACTCTGGAAGTTGAGTGCACACATTGACAACCGTTCTGTTAGATAGCTGTGTTTTGGATTTAGAAGCAGATATTTCCCTGTGCTTACTGCCGTTTCTTCCATATGCCGGTAATGGGCTGAAAACGCCTGTTTTGGGACTCTGCAGAGAAAGTGTTTGCAGACTGCTGAATCCACACACGGGTTTAACTCTGGAAGTTGAGTGCACACATTGACAACCGTTCTGTTAGATAGCTGTGTTTTGGATTTAGAAGCAGATATTTCCCTGTGCTTACTGCCGTTTCTTCCATATGCCGGTAATGGGCTGAAAACGCCTGTTTTGGGACTCTGCAGAGAAAGTGTTTGCAGACTGCTGAATCCACACACGGGTTTAACTCTGGAAGTTGAGTGCACACATTGACAACCGTTCTGTTAGATAGCTGCGTTTTGGATTTAGAAGCAGATATTTCCCTGGGGTTACTGCTGTTTCTTCCATATGCCGGTAATGGGCTGAAAACGCCTGTTTTGGGACTCTGCAGAGAAAGTGTTTGCAGACTGCTGAATCCACACACGGGTTTAACTCTGGAAGTTGAGTGCACACATTGACAACCGTTCTGTTAGATAGCTGCTTTTTGGATTTAGAAGCAGATATTTCCCTGAGCTTACTGCTGTTTCTTCCATATGCCGGTAATGGGCTGAAAACGCCTGTTTTGGGACTCTGCAGAGAAAGTGTTTGCAGACTGCTGAATCCACACACGGGTTTAACTCTGGAAGTTGAGTGCACACATTGACAACCGTTCTGTTAGATAGCTGCGTTTTGGATTTAGAAGCAGATATTTCCCTGGGCTTACTGCTGTTTCTTCCATATGCCAGTAATGGTCTGAAAACGCCTGTTTTGGGACTCTGCAGAGAAAGTGTTTGCAGACTCCTGAATCCACACAAGGGTTTAACTCTGGAAGTTGAGTGCACACATTGACAACCGTTCTGTTAGATAGCTGCGTTTTGGATTTAGAAGCAGATATTTCCCTGCGCTTACTGCTGTTTCTTCCATATGCCGGTAATGGGCTGAAAACGCCTGTTTTGGGACTCTGCAGAGAAAGTGTTTGCAGACTGCTGAATCCACACACGGGTTTAACTCTGGAAGTTGAGTGCACACATTGACAACCGTTCTGTTAGATAGCTGCGTTTTGGATTTAGAAGCAGATATTTCCCTGGGCTTACTGCTGTTTCTTCCATATGCCGGTAATGGGCTGAAAACGCCTGTTTTGGGACTCTGCAGAGAAAGTGTTTGCAGACTGCTGAATCCACACACGGGTTTAACTCTGGAAGTTGAGTGCACACATTGACAACCGTTCTGTTAGATAGCTGCGTTTTGGATTTAGAAGCAGATATTTCCCTGGGGTTACTGCTGTTTCTTCCATATGCCGGTAATGGGCTGAAAACGCCTGTTTTGGGACTCTGCAGAGAAAGTGTTTGCAGACTGCTGAATCCACACACGGGTTTAACTCTGGAAGTTGAGTGCACACATTGACAACCGTTCTGTTAGATAGCTGCTTTTTGGATTTAGAAGCAGATATTTCCCTGAGCTTACTGCTGTTTCTTCCATATGCCGGTAATGGGCTGAAAACGCCTGTTTTGGGACTCTGCAGAGAAAGTGTTTGCAGACTGCTGAATCCACACACGGGTTTAACTCTGGAAGTTGAGTGCACACATTGACAACCGTTCTGTTAGATAGCTGCGTTTTGGATTTAGAAGCAGATATTTCCCTGGGCTTACTGCTGTTTCTTCCATATGCCAGTAATGGTCTGAAAACGCCTGTTTTGGGACTCTGCAGAGAAAGTGTTTGCAGACTCCTGAATCCACACAAGGGTTTAACTCTGGAAGTTGAGTGCACACATTGACAACCGTTCTGTTAGATAGCTGCGTTTTGGATTTAGAAGCAGATATTTCCCTGCGCTTACTACTGTTTCTTCCATATGCCGGTAATGGGCTGAAAACGCCTGTTTTGGGACTCTGCAGAGAAAGTGTTTGCAGACTGCTGAATCCACACACGGGTTTAACTCTGGAAGTTAAGTGCACACATTGACAACCGTTCTGTTAGATAGCTGCGTTTTGGATTTAGAAGCAGATATTTCCCTGGGCTTACTGCTGTTTCTTCCATATGCCGGTAATGGGCTGAAAACGCCTGTTTTGGGACTCTGCAGAGAAAGTGTTTGCAGACTGCTGAATCCACACACGGGTTTAACTCTGGAAGTTGAGTGCACACATTGACAACCGTTCTGTTAGATAGCTGCGTTTTGGATTTAGAAGCAGATATTTCCCTGGGCTTACTGCTGTTTCTTCCATATGCCGGTAATGGGCTGAAAACGCCTGTTTTGGGACTCTGCAGAGAAAGTGTTTGCAGACTGCTGAATCCACACACGGGTTTAACTCTGGAAGTTGAGTGCACACATTGACAACCGTTCTGTTAGATAGCTGCGTTTTGGATTTAGAAGCAGATATTTCCCTGTGCTTACTGCCGTTTCTTCCATATGCCGGTAATGGGCTGAAAACGCCTGTTTTGGGACTCTGCAGAGAAAGTGTTTGCAGACTGCTGAATCCACACACGGGTTTAACTCTGGAAGTTGAGTGCACACATTGACAACCGTTGTGTTAGATAGCTGCGTTTTGGATTTAGAAGCAGATATTTCCCTGGGATTACTGCTGTTTCTTCCATATGCCGGTAATGGGCTGAAAACGCCTGTTTTGGGACTCTGCAGAGAAAGTGTTTGCAGACTGCTGAATCCACACACGGGTTTAACTCTGGAAGTTGAGTGCACACATTGACAACCGTTCTGTTAGATAGCTGCGTTTTGGATTTAGAAGCAGATATTTCCCTGTGCTTACTGCTGTTTCTTCCATATGCCGGTAATGGGCTGAAAACGCCTGTTTTGGGACTCTGCAGAGAAAGTGTTTGCAGACTGCTGAATCCACACACGGGTTTAACTCTGGAAGTTGAGTGCACACATTGACAACCGTTCTGTTAGATAGCTGCGTTTTGGATTTAGAGGCAGATATTTCCCTGTGCTTACTGCTGTTTCTTACATATGCCGGTAAAGGGCTGAAAACGCCTGTTTTGGGACTCTGCAGAGAAAGGGTTTGCAGACAGCTGAATCCACACGCTGGTTTAACTCTGGAAGTTGAGTGCACACATTGACAACCGTTCTGTTAGATAGCTGTGTTTTGGATTTAGAAGCAGATATTTCCCTGTGCTTACTCCCGTTTCTTCCATATGCCGGTAATGGGCTGAAAACGCCTGTTTTGGGACTCTGCAGAGAAAGTGTTTGCAGACTGCTGAATCCACACACGGGTTTAACTCTGGAAGTTGAGTGCACACATTGACAACCGTTCTGTTAGATAGCTGTGTTTTGGATTTAGAAGCAGATATTTCCCTGTGCTTACTGCCGTTTCTTCCATATGCCGGTAATGGGCTGAAAACGCCTGTTTTGGGACTCTGCAGAGAAAGTGTTTGCAGACTGCTGAATCCACACACGGGTTTAACTCTGGAAGTTGAGTGCACACATTGACAACCGTTCTGTTAGATAGCTGCGTTTTGGATTTAGAAGCAGATATTTCCCTGGGGTTACTGCTGTTTCTTCCATATGCCGGTAATGGGCTGAAAACGCCTGTTTTGGGACTCTGCAGAGAAAGTGTTTGCAGACTGCTGAATCCACACACGGGTTTAACTCTGGAAGTTGAGTGCACACATTGACAACCGTTCTGTTAGATAGCTGCTTTTTGGATTTAGAAGCAGATATTTCCCTGAGCTTACTGCTGTTTCTTCCATATGCCGGTAGTGGGCTGAAAACGCCTGTTTTGGGACTATGCAGAGAAAGTGTTTGCAGACTGCTGAATCCACACACGGGTTTAACTCTGGAAGTTGAGTGCACACATTGACAACCGTTCTGTTAGATAGCTGCGTTTTGGATTTAGAAGCAGATATTTCCCTGGGCTTACTGCTGTTTCTTCCATATGCCGGTAATGGGCTGAAAACGCCTGTTTTGGGACTCTGCAGAGAAAGTGTTTGCAGACTGCTGAATCCACACACGGGTTTAACTCTGGAAGTTGAGTGCACACATTGACAACCGTTCTGTTAGATAGCTGCGTTTTGGATTTAGAAGCAGATATTTCCCTGGGCTTACTGCTGTTTCTTCCATATGCCGGAAAGGGCTGAAAACGCCTGTTTTGGGACTCTGCAGAGAAAGTGTTTGCAGACTGCTGAATCCACACACGGGTTTAACTCTGGAAGTTGAGTGCACACATTGACAACCGTTCTGTTAGATAGCTGCGTTTTGGATTTAGAAGCAGATATTTCCCTGTGCTTACTGCCGTTTCTTCCATATGCCGGTAATGGGCTAAAAACGCCTGTTTTGGGACTCTGCAGAGAAAGTGTTTGCAGACTGCTGAATCCACACACGGGTTTAACTCTGGAAGTTGAGTGCACACATTGACAACCGTTCTGTTAGATAGCTGCGTTTTGGATTTAGAAGCAGATATTTCCCTGGGCTTACTGCTGTTTCTTCCATATGCCGGTAATGGGCTGAAAACGACTGTTTTGGGACTCTGCAGAGAAAGGGTTTGCAGACTGCTGAATACACACACGGGTTTAACTCTGGAAGTTGAGTGCACACATTGACAACCGTTCTGTTAGATAGCTGCGTTTTGGATTTAGAAGCAGATATTTCCCTGTGCTTACTACTGTTTCTTCCATATGCCGGTAAAGGGCTGAAAACGCCTGTTTTGGGACTCTGCAGAGAAAGTGTTTGCAGACTGCTGAATCCACACACTAGTTTAACTCTGGAGGTTGAGTGCACACATTGACAACCGTTCTGTTAGATAGCTGCGTTTTGGATTTAGAAGCAGATATTTCCCTGTGCTTACTCCCGTTTCTTCCATATGTCGGTAATGGGCTGAAAACGCCTGTTTTGGGACTCTGCAGAGAAAGTGTTTGCAGACTGCTGAATCCACACACGGGTTTAACTCTGGAAGTTGAGTGCACACATTGACAACCGTTCTGTTAGATAGCTGCGTTTTGGATTTAGAAGCAGATATTTCCCTGTGCTTACTGCCGTTTCTTCCATATGCCGGTAATGGGCTGAAAACGCCTGTTTTGGGACTCTGCAGAGAAAGTGTTTGCAGACTGCTGAAACCACACACGGGTTTAACTCTGGAAGTTGAGTGCACACATTGACAACCGTTCTGTTAGATAGCTGCGTTTTGGATTTAGAAGCAGATATTTCCCTGGGCTTACTGCCGTTTCTTCCATATGCCGGTAATGGGCTGAAAACGCCTGTTTGGGGACTCTGCAGAGAAAGTGTTTGCAGACTGCTGAATCCACACACGGGTTTAACTCTGGAAGTTGAGTGCACACATTGACAACCGTTCTGTTAGATAGCTGCGTTTTGGATTTAGAAGCAGATATTTCCCTGGGCTTACTGCTGTTTCTTCCATATGCCGGTAAAGGGCTGAAAACGCCTGTTTTGGGACTCTGCAGAGAAAGTGTTTGCAGACTGCTGAATCCACACACGGGTTTAACTCTGGAAGTTGAGTGCACACATTGACAACCGTTCTGTTAGATAGCTGCGTTTTGGATTTAGAAGCAGATATTTCCCTGTGCTTACTGCCGTTTCTTCCATATGCCGGTAAAGGGCTGAAAACGCCTGTTTTGGGACTCTGCAGAGAAGATGTTTGCAGACTGCTGAATCCACACACGGGTTTAACTCTGGAAGTTGAGTGCACACATTGACAACCGTTCTGTTAGATAGCTGCGTTTTGGATTTAGAAGCACATATTTCCCTGTGCTTACTGCCGTTTCTTCCATATGCCGGTAATGGCCTGAAAACGCCTGTTTTGGGACTCTGCAGAGAAAGTGTTTGCAGACTGCTGAATCCACACACGGGTTTAACTCTGGAAGTTGAGTGCACACATTGACAACCGTTCTGTTAGATAGCTGCGTTTTGGATTTAGAAGCAGATATTTCCCTGTGCTTACTGCCGTTTCTTCCATATGCCGGTAATGGGCTGAAAACGCCTGTTTTGGGACTCTGCAGAGAAAGTGTTTGCAGACTGCTGAATCCACACACGGGTTTAACTCTGGAAGTTGAGTGCACACATTGACAACCGTTCTGTTAGATAGCTGCGTTTTGGATTTAGAAGCAGATATTTCCCTGTGCTTACTGCCGTTTCTTCCATATGCCGGTAATGGGCTGAAAACGCCTGTTTTGGGACTCTGCAGAGAAAGTGTTTGCAGACTGCTGAATCCACACACGGGTTTATCTCTGGAAGTTGAGTGCACACATTGACAACCGTTCTGTTAGATAGCTGCGTTTTGGATTTAGAAGCAGATATTTCCCTGTGCTTACTGCTGTTTCTTCCATATGCCGGTAATGGGCTGAAAACGCCTGTTTTGGGACTCTGCAGAGAAAGTGTTTGCAGACTGCTGAATCCACACACGGGTTTAACTCTGGAAGTTGAGTGCACACATTGACAACCGTTCTGTTAGATAGCTGCGTTTTGGATTTAGAAGCAGATATTTCCCTGGGCTTACTGCTGTTTCTTCCATATGCCGGTAAAGGGCTGAAAACGCCTGTTTTGGGACTCTGCAGAGAAAGTGTTTGCAGACTGCTGAATCCACACACGGGTTTAACTCTGGAAGTTGAGTGCACACATTGACAACCGTTCTGTTAGATAGCTGCATTTTGGATTTAGAAGCAGATATTTCCCTGTGCTTACTGCTGTTTCTTCCATATGCCGGTAATGGGCTGAAAACGCCTGTTTTGGGACTCTGCAGAGAAAGTGTTTGCAGACTGCTGAATCCACACACGGGTTTAACTCCGGAAGTTGAGTGCACACATTGACAACCGTTCTGTTAGATAGCTGCGTTTTGGATTTAGAAGCAGATATTTCCCTGTGCTTACTGCTGTTTCTTCCATATGCCGGTAAAGGGCTGAAAACGCCTGTTTTGGGACTCTGCAGAGAAAGTGTTTGCAGACTGCTGAATCCACACACGGGTTTAACTCTGGAAGTTGAGTGCACACATTGACAACCGTTCTGTTAGATAGCTGCGTTTTGGATTTAGAAGCACATATTTCCCTGTGCTTACTGCCGTTTCTTCCATATGCCGGTAATGGGCTGAAAACGCGTGTTTTGGGACTCTGCAGAGAAGATGTTTGCAGACTGCTGAATCCACACACGGGTTTAACTCTGGAAGCTGAGTGCACACATTGACAACCGTTCTGTTAGATAGCTGCGTTTTGGATTTAGAAGCAGATATTTCCCTGTGCTTACTGCCGTTTCTTCCATATGCCGGTAATGGGCTGAAAACGCCTGTTTTGGGACTCTGCAGAGAAAGTGTTTGCAGACTGCTGAATCCACACACGGGTTTAACTCTGGAAGTTGAGTGCACACATTGACAACCGTTCTGTTAGATAGCTGCGTTTTGGATTTAGAACCAGATATTTCCCTGTGCTTACTGCTGTTTCTTCCATATGCCGGTAATGGGCTGAAAACGCCTGTTTTGGGACTCTGCAGAGAAAGTGTTTGCAGACGGCTGAATCCACACACGGGTTTAACTCTGGAAGTTGAGTGCACACATTGACAACCGTTCTGTTAGATAGCTGCGTTTTGGATTTAGAAGCAGATATTTCCCTGTGCTTACTGCTGTTTCTTCCATATGCCGGTAATGGGCTGAAAACGCCTGTTTTGGGACTCTGCAGAGAAAGTGTTTGCAGACTGCTGAATCCACACACGGGTTTATCTCTGGAAGTTGAGTGCACACATTGACAACCGTTCTGTTAGATAGCTGCGTTTTGGATTTAGAAGCAGATATTTCCCTGTGCTTACCGCCGTTTCTTCCATATGCCGGTAATGGGCTGAAAACGCCTGTTTTGGGACTCTGCAGAGAAAGTGTTTGCAGACTGCTGAATCCACACACGGGTTTAACTCTGGAAGTTGAGTGCACACATTGACAACCGTTCTGTTAGATAGCTGCGTTTTGGATTTAGAAGCACATATTTCCCTGTGCTTACTGCCGTTTCTTCCATATGCCGGTAATGGGTTGAAAACGCCTGTTTTGGGACTCTGCAGAGAAAGTATTTGCAGACTGCTGAATCCACACACGGGTTTAACTCTGGAAGTTGAGTGCACACATTGACAACCGTTCTGTTAGATAGCTGCGTTTTGGATTTAGAAGCAGATATTTCCCTGTGCTTACTGCTGTTTCTTCCATATGCCGGTAATGGGCTGAAAACGCCTGTTTTGGGACTCTGCAGAGAAAGTGTTTGCAGACTGCTGAATCCACACACGGGTTTATCTCTGGAAGTTGAGTGCACACATTGACAACCGTTCTGTTAGATAGCTGCGTTTTGGATTTAGAAGCAGATATTTCCCTGTGCTTACTGCTGTTTCTTCCATATGCCGGTAATGGGCTGAAAACGCCTGTTTTGGGACTCTGCAGAGAAAGTGTTTGCAGACTGCTGAATCCACACACGGGTTTAACTCTGGAAGTTGAGTGCACACATTGACAACCGTTCTGTTAGATAGCTGCGTTTTGGATTTAGAAGCAGATATTTCCCTGGGCTTACTGCTGTTTCTTCCATATGCCGGTAAAGGGCTGAAAACGCCTGTTTTGGGACTCTGCAGAGAAAGTGTTTGCAGACTGCTGAATCCACACACGGGTTTAACTCTGGAAGTTGAGTGCACACATTGACAACCGTTCTGTTAGATAGCTGCATTTTGGATTTAGAAGCAGATATTTCCCTGTGCTTACTGCTGTTTCTTCCATATGCCGGTAATGGGCTGAAAACGCCTGTTTTGGGACTCTGCAGAGAAAGTGTTTGCAGACTGCTGAATCCACACACGGGTTTAACTCCGGAAGTTGAGTGCACACATTGACAACCGTTCTGTTAGATAGCTGCGTTTTGGATTTTGAAGCAGATATTTCCCTGTGCTTACTGCTGTTTCTTCCATATGCCGGTAAAGGGCTGAAAACGCCTGTTTTGGGACTCTGCAGAGAAAGTGTTTGCAGACTGCTGAATCCACACACGGGTTTAACTCTGGAAGTTGAGTGCACACATTGACAACCGTTCTGTTAGATAGCTGCGTTTTGGATTTAGAAGCACATATTTCCCTGTGCTTACTGCCGTTTCTTCCATATGCCGGTAATGGGCTGAAAACGTGTGTTTTGGGACTCTGCAGAGAAGATGTTTGCAGACTGCTGAATCCACACACGGGTTTAACTCTGGAAGCTGAATGTACACATTGACAACCGTTCTGTTAGATAGCTGCGTTTTGGATTTAGAAGCAGATATTTCCCTGTGCTTACTGCCGTTTCTTCCATATGCCGGTAATGGGCTGAAAACGCCTGTTTTGGGACTCTGCAGAGAAAGTGTTTGCAGACTGCTGAATACACACACGGGTTTAACTCTGGAAGTTGAGTGCACACATTGACAACCGTTCTGTTAGATAGCTGCGTTTTGGATTTAGAAGCAGATATTTCCCTGTGCTTACTGCTGTTTCTTCCATATGCCGGTAATGGGCTGAAAACGCCTGTTTTGGGACTCTGCAGAGAAAGTGTTTGCAGACTGCTGAATCCACACACGGGTTTATCTCTGGAAGTTGAGTGCACACATTGACAACCGTTCTGTTAGATAGCTGCGTTTTGGATTTAGAAGCAGATATTTCCCTGTGCTTACTGCCGTTTCTTCCATATGCCGGTAATGGGCTGAAAACGCCTGTTTTGGGACTCTGCAGAGAAAGTGTTTGCAGACTGCTGAATCCACACACGGGTTTAACTCTGGAAGTTGAGTGCACACATTGACAACCGTTCTGTTAGATAGCTGCGTTTTGGATTTAGAAGCAGATATTTCCCTGTGCTTACTGCCGTTTCTTCCATATGCCGGTAATGGGCTGAAAACGCCTGTTTTGGGACTCTGCAGAGAAAGTGTTTGCAGACTGCTGAATCCACACACGGGTTTAACTCTGGAAGTTGAGTGCACACATTGACAACCGTTCTGTTAGATAGCTGCGTTTTGGATTTAGAAGCAGATATTTCCCTGGGCTTACTGCCGTTTCTTCCATATGCCGGTAATGGGCTGAAAACGCCTGTTTTGGGACTCTGCAGAGAAAGTGTTTGAAGACTGCTGAATCCACACACGGGTTTAACTCTGGAAGTTGAGTGCACACATTGACAACCGTTCTGTTAGATAGCTGCGTTTTGGATTTACAAGCAGATATTTCCCTGTGCTTACTGCTGTTTCTTCCATATGCCGGTAAAGGACTGAAAACGCCTATTTTGGGACTCTGCAGAGAAAGGTTTTGCAGACTGCTGAATCCACACACGGGTTTAACTCTGGAAGTTGAGTGCACACATTGACAACCGTTCTGTTAGATAGCTGCGTTTTGGATTTAGAAGCAGATATTTCCCTGTGCTTACTCCCGTTTCTTCCATATGCCGGTAATGGGCTGAAAACGCCTGTTTTGGGACTCTGCAGAGAAAGTGTTTGCAGACTGCTGAATCCACACACGGGTTTAACTCTGGAAGTTGAGTGCACACATTGACAACCGTTCTGTTAGATAGCTGCGTTTTGGATTTAGAAGCACATATTTCCCTGTGCTTACTGCCGTTTCTTCCATATGCCGGTAATGGGCTGAAAACGCGTGTTTTGGGACTCTGCAGAGAAGATGTTTGCAGACTGCTGAATCCACACACGGGTTTAACTCTGGAAGCTGAGTGCACATATTGTCAACCGTTCTGTTAGATAGCTGCGTTTTGGATTTAGAAGCAGATATTTCCCTGTGCTTACTGCCGTTTCTTCCATATGCCGGTAATGGGCTGATAACGCCTGTTTTGGGACTCTGCAGAGAAAGTGTTTGCAGACTGCTGAATCCACACACGGGTTTAACTCTGGAAGTTGAGTGCACACATTGACAACCGTTCTGTTAGATAGCTGCGTTTTGGATTTAGAACCAGATATTTCCCTGTGCTTACTGCTGTTTCTTCCATATGCCGGTAATGGGCTGAAAACGCCTGTTTTGGGACTCTGCAGAGAAAGTGTTTGCAGACTGCTGAATCCACACACGGGTTTAACTCTGGAAGTTGAGTGCACACATTGACAACCGTTCTGTTAGATAGCTGCGTTTTGGATTTAGAAGCAGATATTTCCCTGTGCTTACTGCTGTTTCTTCCATATGCCGGTAATGGGCTGAAAACGCCTGTTTTGGGACTCTGCAGAGAATGTGTTTGCAGACTGCTGAATCCACACACGGGTTTATCTCTGGAAGTTGAGTGCACACATTGACAACCGTTCTGTTAGATAGCTGCGTTTTGGATTTAGAAGCAGATATTTCCCTGTGCTTACTGCCGTTTCTTCCATATGCCGGTAATGGGCTGAAAACGCCTGTTTTGGGACTCTGCAGAGAAAGTGTTTGCAGACTGCTGAATCCACACACGGGTTTAACTCTGGAAGTTGAGTGCACACATTGACAACCGTTCTGTTAGATAGCTGCGTTTTGGATTTAGAAGCAGATATTTCCCTGTGCTTATTGCCGTTTCTTCCATATGCCGGTAATGGGCTGAAAACGCCTGTTTTGGGACTCTGCAGAGAAAGTGTTTGCAGACTGCTGAATCCACACACGGGTTTAACTCTGGAAGTTGAGTGCACACATTGACAACCGTTCTGTTAGATAGCTGCGTTTTGGATTTAGAAGCAGATATT
This sequence comes from Aotus nancymaae, assembly GCF_030222135.1. Lineage (NCBI taxonomy): Eukaryota > Metazoa > Chordata > Mammalia > Primates > Aotidae > Aotus > Aotus nancymaae. The sequence goes on along the minus strand of NW_026988890.1, from coordinate 130,830 downwards.
TCCCTGGGCTTACTGCCGTTTCTTCCATATGCCGGTAATGGGCTGAAAACGCCTGTTTTGGGACTCTGCAGAGAAAGTGTTTGCAGACTGCTGAATCCACACACGGGTTTAACTCTGGAAGTTGAGTGCACACATTGACAACCGTTCTGTTAGATAGCTGCGTTTTGGATTTAGAAGCAGATATTTCCCTGTGCTTACTGCTGTTTCTTCCATATGCCGGTAAAGGGCTGAAAACGCCTATTTTGGGACTCTGCAGAGAAAGGTTTTGCAGACTGCTGAATCCACACACTGGTTTAACTCTGGAAGTTGAGTGCACACATTGACAACCGTTATGTTAGATAGCTGCGTTTTGGATTTAGAAGCACATATTTCCCTGTGCTTACTGCCGTTTCTTCCATATGCCGGTAATGGGTTGAAAACGCCTGTTTTGGGACTCTGCAGAGAAAGTGTTTGCAGACTGCTGAATCCACACACGGGTTTAACTCTGGAAGTTGAGTGCACACATTGACAACCGTTCTGTTAGATAGCTGCGTTTTGGATTTAGAAGCAGATATTTCCCTGTGCTTACTCCCGTTTCTTCCATATGCCGGTAATGGGCTGAAAACGCCTGTTTTGGGACTCTGCAGAGAAAGTGTTTGCAGACTGCTGAATGCACACACGGGTTTAACTCTGGAAGTTGAGTGCACACATTGACAACCGTTCTGTTAGATAGCTGCGTTTTGGATTTAGAAGCACATATTTCCCTGTGCTTACTGCCGTTTCTTCCATATGCCGGTAATGGGCTGAAAACGCGTGTTTTGGGACTCTGCAGAGAAGATGTTTGCAGACTGCTGAATCCACACACGGGTTTAACTCTGGAAGCTGAGTGCACACATTGACAACCGTTCTGTTAGATAGCTGCGTTTTGGATTTAGAAGCAGATATTTCCCTGTGCTTACTGCCGTTTCTTCCATATGCCGGTAATGGGCTGAAAACGCCTGTTTTGGGACTCTGCAGAGAAAGTGTTTGCAGACTGCTGAATCCACACACGGGTTTAACTCTGGAAGTTGAGTGCACACATTGACAACCGTTCTGTTAGATAGCTGCGTTTTGGATTTAGAACCAGATATTTCCCTGTGCTTACTGCTGTTTCTTCCATATGCCGGTAATGGGCTGAAAACGCCTGTTTTGGGACTCTGCAGAGAAAGTGTTTGCAGACTGCTGAATCCACACACGGGTTTAACTCTGGAAGTTGAGTGCACACATTGACAACCGTTCTGTTAGATAGCTGCGTTTTGGATTTAGAAGCAGATATTTCCCTGTGCTTACTGCTGTTTCTTCCATATGCCGGTAATGGGCTGAAAACGCCTGTTTTGGGACTCTGCAGAGAAAGTGTTTGCAGACTGCTGAATCCACACACGGGTTTATCTCTGGAAGTTGAGTGCACACATTGACAACCGTTCTGTTAGATAGCTGCGTTTTGGATTTAGAAGCAGATATTTCCCTGTGCTTACTGCCGTTTCTTCCATATGCCGGTAATGGGCTGAAAACGCCTGTTTTGGGACTCTGCAGAGAAAGTGTTTGCAGACTGCTGAATCCACACACGGGTTTAACTCTGGAAGTTGAGTGCACACATTGACAACCGTTCTGTTAGATAGCTGCGTTTTGGATTTAGAAGCAGATATTTCCCTGTGCTTACTGCCGTTTCTTCCATATGCCGGTAATGGGCTGAAAACGCCTGTTTTGGGACTCTGCAGAGAAAGTGTTTGCAGACTGCTGAATCCACACACGGGTTTAACTCTGGAAGTTGAGTGCACACATTGACAACCGTTCTGTTAGATAGCTGCGTTTTGGATTTAGAAGCAGATATTTCCCTGGGCTTACTGCCGTTTCTTCCATATGCCGGTAATGGGCTGAAAACGCCTGTTTTGGGACTCTGCAGAGAAAGTGTTTGCAGACTGCTGAATCCACACACGGGTTTAACTCTGGAAGTTGAGTGCACACATTGACAACCGTTCTGTTAGATAGCTGCGTTTTGGATTTAGAAGCAGATATTTCCCTGTGCTTACTGCTGTTTCTTCCATATGCCGGTAAAGGGCTGAAAACGCCTATTTTGGGACTCTGCAGAGAAAGGGTTTGCAGACTGCTGAATCCACACACTGGTTAAACTCTGGAAGTTGAGTGCACACATTGACAACCGTTCTGTTAGATAGCTGCGTTTTGGATTTAGAAGCACATATTTCCCTGTGCTTACTGCCGTTTGTTCCATATGCCGGTAATGGGTTGAAAACGCCTGTTTTGGGACTCTGCAGAGAAAGTGTTTGCAGACTGCTGAATCCACACACGGGTTTAACTCTGGAAGTTGAGTGCACACATTGACAACCGTTCTGTTAGATAGCTGCGTTTTGGATTTAGAAGCAGATATTTCCCTGTGCTTACTGCTGTTTCTTCCATATGCCGGTAATGGGCTGAAAACGCCTGTTTTGGGACTCTGCAGAGAAAGTGTTTGCAGACTGCTGAATCCACACACGGGTTTATCTCTGGAAGTTGAGTGCACACATTGACAACCGTTCTGTTAGATAGCTGCGTTTTGGATTTAGAAGCAGATATTTCCCTGTGCTTACTGCTGTTTCTTCCATATGCCGGTAATGGGCTGAAAACGCCTGTTTTGGGACTCTGCAGAGAAAGTGTTTGCAGACTGCTGAATCCACACACGGGTTTAACTCTGGAAGTTGAGTGCACACATTGACAACCGTTCTGTTAGATAGCTGCGTTTTGGATTTAGAAGCAGATATTTCCCTGGTCTTACTGCTGTTTCTTCCATATGCCGGTAAAGGGCTGAAAACGCCTGTTTTGGGACTCTGCAGAGAAAGTGTTTGCAGACTGCTAAATCCACACACGGGTTTAACTCTGGAAGTTGAGTGCACACATTGACAACCGTTCTGTTAGATAGCTGCATTTTGGATTTAGAAGCAGATATTTCCCTGTGCTTACTGCTGTTTCTTCCATATGCCGGTAATGGGCTGAAAACCCCTGTTTTGGGACTCTGCAGAGAAAGTGTTTGCAGACTGCTGAATCCACACACGGGTTTAACTCCGGAAGTTGAGTGCACACATTGACAACCGTTCTGTTAGATAGCTGCGTTTTGGATTTAGAAGCAGATATTTCCCTGTGCTTACTGCTGTTTCTTCCATATGCCGGTAAAGGGCTGAAAACGCCTGTTTTGGGACTCTGCAGAGAAAGTGTTTGCAGACTGCTGAATCCACACACGGGTTTAACTCTGGAAGTTGAGTGCACACATTGACAACCGTTCTGTTAGATAGCTGCGTTTTGGATTTAGAAGCACATATTTCCCTGTGCTTACTGCCGTTTCTTCCATATGCCGGTAATGGGCTGAAAACGCGTGTTTTGGGACTCTGCAGAGAAGATGTTTGCAGACTGCTGAATCCACACACGGGTTTAACTCTGGAAGCTGAGTGCACACATTGACAACCGTTCTGTTAGATAGCTGCGTTTTGGATTTAGAAGCAGATATTTCCCTGTGCTTACTGCCGTTTCTTCCATATGCCGGTAATGGGCTGAAAACGCCTGTTTTGGGACTCTGCAGAGAAAGTGTTTGCAGACTGCTGAATCCACACACGGGTTTAACTCTGGAAGTTGAGCGCACACATTGACAACCGTTCTGTTAGATAGCTGCGTTTTGGATTTAGAACCAGATATTTCCCTGTGCTTACTCCCGTTTCTTCCATATGCCGGTAATGGGCTGAAAACGCCTGTTTTGGGACTCTGCAGAGAAAGTGTTTGCAGACTGCTGAATCCACACACGGGTTTAACTCTGGAAGTTGAGTGCACACATTGACAACCGTTCTGTTAGATAGCTGCGTTTTGGATTTAGAAGCAGATATTTCCCTGTGCTTACTGCTGTTTCTTCCATATGCCGGTAATGGGCTGAAAACGCCTGTTTTGGGACTCTGCAGAGAAAGTGTTTGCAGACTGCTGAATCCACACACGGGTTTATCTCTGGAAGTTGAGTGCACACATTGACAACCGTTCTGTTAGATAGCTGCGTTTTGGATTTAGAAGCAGATATTTCCCTGTGCTTACTGCCGTTTCTTCCATATGCCGGTAATGGGCTGAAAACGCCTGTTTTGGGACTCTGCAGAGAAAGTGTTTGCAGACTGCTGAATCCACACACGGGTTTAACTCTGGAAGTTGAGTGCACACATTGACAACCGTTCTGTTAGATAGCTGCGTTTTGGATTTAGAAGCAGATATTTCCCTGTGCTTACTGCCGTTTCTTCCATATGCCGGTAATGGGCTGAAAACGCCTGTTTTGGGACTCTGCAGAGAAAGTGTTTGCAGACTGCTGAATCCACACACGGGTTTAACTCTGGAAGTTGAGTGCACACATTGACAACCGTTCTGTTAGATAGCTACGTTTTGGATTTAGAAGCAGATATTTCCCTGTGCTTACTTCCGTTTCTTCCATATGCCGGTAATGGGCTGAAAACGCCTGTTTTGGGACTCTGCAGAGAAAGTGTTTGCAGACTGCTGAATCCACACACGGGTTTAACTCTGGAAGTTGAGTGCACACATTGACAACCGTTCTGTTAGATAGCTGCGTTTTGGATTTAGAAGCAGATATTTCCCTGTGCTTACTGCTGTTTCTTCCATATGCCGGTAAAGGGCTGAAAACGCCTATTTTGGGACTCTGCAGAGAAAGGTTTTGCAGACTGCTGAATCCACACACTGGTTTAACTCTGGAAGTTGAGTGCACACATTGACAACCGTTCTGTTAGATAGCTGCGATTTGGATTTAGAAGCAAATATTTCCCTGTGCTTACTGCCGTTTCTTCCATATGCCGGTAATGGGTTGAAAACGCCTGTTTTGGGACTCTGCAGAGAAAGTGTTTGCAGACTGCTGAATCCACACACGGGTTTAACTCTGGAAGTTGAGTGCACACATTGACAACCGTTCTGTTAGATAGCTGCGTTTTGGATTTAGAAGCAGATATTTCCCTGTGCTTACTCCCGTTTCTTCCATATGCCGGTAATGGGCTGAAAACGCCTGTTTTGGGACTCTGCAGAGAAAGTGTTTGCAGACTGCTGAATCCACACACGGGTTTAACTCTGGAAGTTGAGTGCACACATTGACAACCGTTCTGTTAGATAGCTGCGTTTTGGATTTAGAAACAGATATTTCCCTGTGCTTACTGCTGTTTCTTCCATATGCCGGTAATGGGCTGAAAACGCCTGTTTTGGGACTCTGCAGAGAAAGTGTTTGCAGACTGTTGAATCCACACACGGGTTTATCTCTGGAAGTTGAGTGAACACATTGACAACCGTTCTGTTAGATAGCTGCGTTTTGGATTTAGAAGCAGATATTTCCCTGTGCTTACTGCTGTTTCTTCCATATGCCGGTAAAGGGCTGAAAACGCCTGTTTTGGGACTCTGCAGAGAAAGTGTTTGCAGACTGCTGAATCCACACACGGGTTTAACTCTGGAAGTTGAGTGCACACATTGACAACCGTTCTGTTAGATAGCTGCTTTTTGGATTTAGAAGCAGATATTTCCCTGTGCTTACTGCTGTTTCTTCCATATGCCGGTAATGGGCTGAAAACGCCTGTTTTGGGACTCTGCAGAGAAAGTGTTTGCAGACTGCTGAATCCACACACGGGTTTATCTCTGGAAGTTGAGTGCACACATTGACAACCGTTCTGTTAGATAGCTGCGTTTTGGATTTAGAAGCAGATATTTCCCTGTGCTTACTGCTGTTTCTTCCATATGCCGGTAATGGGCTGAAAACGCCTGATTTGGGACTCTGCAGAGAAAGTGTTTGCAGACTGCTGAATCCACACACGGGTTTAACTCTGGAAGTTGAGTGCACACATTGACAACCGTTCTGTTAGATAGCTGCGTTTTGGATTTAGAAGCAGATATTTCCCTGGGCTTACTGCTGTTTCTTCCATATGCCGGTAAAGGGCTGAAAACGCCTGTTTTGGGACTCTGCAGAGAAAGTGTTTGCAGACTGCTGAATCCACACACGGGTTTAACTCTGGAAGTTGAGTGCACACATTGACAACCGTTCTGTTAGATAGCTGCATTTTGGATTTAGAAGCAGATATTTCCCTGTGCTTACTGCTGTTTCTTCCATATGCCGGTAATGGGCTGAAAACGCCTGTTTTGGGACTCTGCAGAGAAAGTGTTTGCAGACTGCTGAATCCACACACGGGTTTAACTCCGGAAGTTGAGTGCACACATTGACAACCGTTCTGTTAGATAGCTGCGTTTTGGATTTAGAAGCAGATATTTCCCTGTGCTTACTGCTGTTTCTTCCATATGCCGGTAAAGGGCTGAAAACGCCTGTTTTGGGACTCTGCAGAGAAAGTGTTTGCAGACTGCTGAATCCACACACGGGTTTAACTCTGGAAGTTGAGTGCACACATTGACAACCGTTCTGTTAGATAGCTGCGTTTTGGATTTAGAAGCACATATTTCCCTGTGCTTACTGCCGTTTCTTCCATATGCCGGTAATGGGCTGAAAACGCGTGTTTTGGGACTCTGCAGAGAAGATGTTTGCAGACTGCTGAATCCACACACGGGTTTAACTCTGGAAGCTGAGTGCACACATTGACAACCGTTCTGTTAGATAGCTGCGTTTTGGATTTAGAAGCAGATATTTCCCTGTGCTTACTGCCGTTTCTTCCATATGCCGGTAATGGGCTGAAAACGCCTGTTTTGGGACTCTGCAGAGAAAGTGTTTGCAGACTGCTGAATCCACACACGGGTTTAACTCTGGAAGTTGAGTGCACACATTGACAACCGTTCTGTTAGATAGCTGCGTTTTGGATTTAGAACCAGATATTTACCTGTGCTTACTGCTGTTTCTTCCATATGCCGGTAATGGGCTGAAAACGCCTGTTTTGGGACTCTGCAGAGAAAGTGTTTGCAGACTGCTGAATCCACACACGGGTTTAACTCTGGAAGTTGAGTGCACACATTGACAACCGTTCTGTTAGATAGCTGCGTTTTGGATTTAGAAGCAGATATTTCCCTGTGCTTACTGCTGTTTCTTCCATATGCCGGTAATGGGCTGAAAACGCCTGTTTTGGGACTCTGCAGAGAAAGTGTTTGCAGACTGCTGAATCCACACACGGGTTTATCTCTGGAAGTTGAGTGCACACATTGACAACCGTTCTGTTAGATAGCTGCGTTTTGGATTTAGAAGCAGATATTTCCCTGTGCTTACTGCCGTTTCTTCCATATGCCGGTAATGGGCTGAAAACGCCTGTTTTGGGACTCTGCAGAGAAAGTGTTTGCAGACTGCTGAATCCACACACGGGTTTAACTCTGGAAGTTGAGTGCACACATTGACAACCGTTCTGTTAGATAGCTGCGTTTTGGATTTAGAAGCAGATATTTCCCTGTGCTTACTGCCGTTTCTTCCATATGCCGGTAATGGGCTGAAAACGCCTGTTTTGGGACTCTGCAGAGAAAGTGTTTGCAGACTGCTGAATCCACACACGGGTTTAACTCTGGAAGTTGAGTGCACACATTGACAACCGTTCTGTTAGATAGCTGCGTTTTGGATTTAGAAGAAGATATTTCCCTGGGCTTACTGCTGTTTCTTCCATATGCCGGTAATGGGCTGAAAACGCCTGTTTTGGGACTCTGCAGAGAAAGTGTTTGCAGACTGCTGAATCCACACACGGGTTTAACTCTGGAAGTTGAGTGCACACATTGACAACCGTTCTGTTAGATAGCTGCGTTTTGGATTTAGAAGCAGATATTTCCCTGTGCTTACTGCTGTTTCTTCCATATGCCGGTAAAGGGCTGAAAACGCCTATTTTGGGACTCTGCAGAGAAAGGGTTTGCAGACTGCTGAATCCACACACTGGTTTAACTCTGGAAGTTGAGTGCACACATTGACAACCGTTCTGTTAGATAGCTGCGTTTTGGATTTAGAAGCAGATATTTCCCTGTGCTTACTGCCGTTTCTTCCATATGCCGGTAATGGGCTGAGAACGCCTGTTTTGGGACTCTGCAGAGAAAGTGTTTGCAGACTGCTGAATCCACACACGGGTTTAACTCTGGAAGTTGAGTGCACACATTGACAACCGTTCTGTTAGATAGCTGCGTTTTGGATTTAGAAGCAGATATTTCCCTGTGCTTACTGCCGTTTCTTCCATATGCCGGTAATGGGCTGAAAACGCCTGTTTTGGGACTCTGCAGAGAAAGTGTTTGCAGACTGTTGAATCCACACACGGGTTTATCTCTGGAAGTTGAGTGAACACATTGACAACCTTTCTGTTAGATAGCTGCGTTTTGGATTTAGAAGCAGATATTTCCCTGTGCTTACTGCCGTTTCTTCCATATGCCGGTAAAGGGCTGAAAACGCCTGTTTTGGGACTCTGCAGAGAAAGTGTTTGCAGACTGCTGAATCCACACACGGGTTTAACTCTGGAAGTTGAGTGCACACATTGAGAACCGTTCTGTTAGATAGCTGCATTTTGGATTTAGAAGCAGATATTTCCCTGTGCTTACTGCTGTTTCTTCCATATGCCGGTAATGGGCTGAAAACGCCTGTTTTGGGACTCTGCAGAGAAAGTGTTTGCAGACTGCTGAATCCACACACGTGTTTAACTCTGGAAGTTGAGTGCACACATTGACAACCGTGCTGTTAGATAGCTGCGTTTTGGATTTAGAAGCAGATATTTCCCTGTGCTTACTGCCGTTTCTTCCATAAGCCGGTAAAGGGCTGAAAACGCCTGTTTTGGGACTCTGCAGAGAAAGTGTTTGCAGACTGCTGAATCCACACACGGGTTTAACTCTGGAAGTTGAGTGCACACATTGACAACCGTTCTGTTAGATAGCTGCGTTTTGGATTTAGAAGCACATATTTCCCTGTGCTTACTGCCGTTTCTTCCATATGCTGGTAATGGGCTGAAAACGCGTGTTTTGGGACTCTGCAGAGAAGATGTTTGCAGACTGCTGAATCCACACACGGGTTTAACTCTGGAAGTTGAGTGCACACAATGACAACCGTTCTGTTAGATAGCTGCGTTTTGGATTTAGAAGCAGATATTTCCCTGTGCTTACTGCCGTTTCTTCCATATGCCGGTAATGGGCTGAAAACGCCTGTTTTGGGACTCTGCAGAGAAAGTGTTTGCAGACTGCTGAATCCACACACGGGTTTAACTCTGGAAGTTGAGTGCACACATTGACAACCGTTCTGTTAGATAGCTGCGTTTTGGATTTAGAAGCAGATATTTCCCTGTGCTTACTGCTGTTTCTTCCATATGCCGGTAATGGGCTGAAAACGCCTGTTTTGGGACTCTGCAGAGAAAGTGTTTGCAGACTGCTGAATCCACACACGGGTTTAACTCTGGAAGTTGAGTGCACACATTGACAACCGTTCTGTTAGATAGCTGCGTTTTGGATTTAGAAGCAGATATTTCCCTGGGCTTACTGCTGTTTCTTCCATATGCCGGTAAAGGGCTGAAAACGCCTGTTTTGGGACTCTGCAGAGAAAGTGTTTGCAGACTGCTGAATCCACACACGGGTTTAACTCTGGAAGTTGAGTGCACACATTGACAACCGTTCTGTTAGATAGCTGCGTTTTGGATTTAGAAGCAGATATTTCCCTGTGCTTACTGCTGTTTCTTCCATATGCCGGTAAAGGGCTGAAAACGCCTGTTTTGGGACTGTGCAGAGAAAGTGTTTGCAGACTGCTGAATCCACACACGGGTTTAACTCTGGAAGTTGAGTGCACACATTGACAACCGTTCTGTTAGATAGCTGCATTTTGGATTTAGAAGCAGATATTTCCCTGTGCTTACTGCTGTTTCTTCCATATGCCGGTAATGGGCTGAAAACGCCTGTTTTGGGACTCTGCAGAGAAAGTGTTTGCAGACTGCTGAATCCACACACGGGTTTAACTCCGGAAGTTGAGTGCACACATTGACAACCGTTCTGTTAGATAGCTGCGTTTTGGATTTAGAAGCAGATATTTCCCTGTGCTTACTGCTGTTTCTTCCATATGCCGGTAATGGGCTGAAAACGCCTGATTTGGGACTCTGCAGAGAAAGTGTTTGCAGACTGCTGAATCCACACACGGGTTTAACTCTGGAAGTTGAGTGCACACATTGACAACCGTTCTGTTAGATAGCTGCGTTTTGGATTTAGAACCAGATATTTCCCTGTGCTTACTGCTGTTTCTTCCATATGCCGGTAATGGGCTGAAAACGCCTGTTTTGGGACTCTGCAGAGAAAGTGTTTGCAGACTGCTGAATCCACACACGGGTTTAACTCTGGAAGTTGAGTGCACACATTGACAACCGTTCTGTTAGATAGCTGCGTTTTGGATTTAGAAGCAGATATTTCCCTGTGCTTACTGCTGTTTCTTCCATATGCCGGTAATGGGCTGAAAACGCCTGTTTTGGGACTCTGCAGAGAAAGTGTTTGCAGACTGCTGAATCCACACACGGGTTTATCTCTGGAAGTTGAGTGCACACATTGACAACCGTTCTGTTAGATAGCTGCGTTTTGGATTTAGAAGCAGATATTTCCCTGTGCTTACTGCCGTTTCTTCCATATGCCGGTAATGGGCTGAAAACGCCTGTTTTGGGACTCTGCAGAGAAAGTGTTTGCAGACTGCTGAATCCACACACGGCTTTAACTCTGGAAGTTGAGTGCACACATTGACAACCGTTCTGTTAGATAGCTGCGTTTTGGATTTAGAAGCAGATATTTCCCTGGGCTTACTGCTGTTTCTTCCATATGCCGGTAATGGGCTGAAAACGCCTGTTTTGGGACTCTGCAGAGAAAGTGTTTGCAGACTGCTGAATCCACACACGGGTTTAACTCTGGAAGTTGAGTGCACACATTGACAACCGTTCTGTTAGATAGCTGCGTTTTGGATTTAGAAGCAGATATTTCCCTGTGCTTACTGCTGTTTCTTCCATATGCCGGTAAAGGGCTGAAAACGCCTATTTTGGGACTCTGCAGAGAAAGGGTTTGCAGACTGCTGAATCCACACACTGGTTTAACTCTGGAAGTTGAGTGCACACATTGACAACCGTTCTGTTAGATAGCTGCGTTTTGGATTTAGAAGCAGATATTTCCCTGTGCTTACTGCCGTTTCTTCCATATGCCGGTAATGGGCTGAAAACGCCTGTTTTGGGACTCTGCAGAGAAAGTGTTTGCAGACTGCTGAATCCACACACGGGTTTAACTCTGGAAGTTGAGTGCACACATTGACAACCGTTCTGTTAGATAGCTGCGTTTTGGATTTAGAAGCAGATATTTCCCTGTGCTTACTGCTGTTTCTTCCATATGCCGGTAATGGGCTGAAAACGCCTGTTTTGGGACTCTGCAGAGAAAGTGTTTGCAGACTGTTGAATCCACACACGGGTTTATCTCTGGAAGTTGAGTGAACACATTGACAACCGTTCTGTTAGATAGCTGCGTTTTGGATTTAGAAGCAGATATTTCCCTGTGCTTACTGCTGTTTCTTCCATATGCCGGTAAAGGGCTGAAAACGCCTGTTTTGGGACTCTGCAGAGAAAGTGTTTGCAGACTGCTGAATCCACACACGGGTTTAACTCTGGAAGTTGAGTGCACACATTGACAACCGTTCTGTTAGATAGCTGCGTTTTGGATTTAGAAGCAGATATTTCCCTGTGCTTACTGCTGTTTCTTCCATATGCCGGTAATGGGCTGAAAACGCCTGTTTTGGGACTCTGCAGAGAAAGTGTTTGCAGACTGCTGAATCCACACACGTGTTTAACTCTGGAAGTTGAGTGCACACATTGACAACCGTTCTGTTAGATAGCTGCGTTTTGGATTTAGAAGCAGATATTTCCCTGTGCTTACTGCCGTTTCTTCCATAAGCCGGTAAAGGGCTGAAAACGCCTGTTTTGGGACTCTGCAGAGAAAGTGTTTGCAGACTGCTGAATCCACACACGGGTTTAACTCTGGAAGTTGAGTGCACACATTGACAACCGTTCTGTTAGATAGCTGCGTTTTGGATTTAGAAGCACATATTTCCCTGTGCTTACTGCCGTTTCTTCCATATGCCGGTAATGGGCTGAAAACGCGTGTTTTGGGACTCTGCAGAGAAGATGTTTGCAGAGTGCTGAATCCACACACGGGTTTAACTCTGGAAGTTGAGTGCACACAATGACAACCGTTCTGTTAGATAGCTGCGTTTTGGATTTAGAAGCAGATATTTCCCTGTGCTTACTGCCGTTTCTTCCATATGCCGGTAATGGGCTGAAAACGCCTGTTTTGGGACTCTGCAGAGAAAGTGTTTGCAGACTGCTGAATCCACACACGGGTTTAACTCTGGAAGTTGAGTGCACACATTGACAACCGTTCTGTTAGATAGCTGCGTTTTGGATTTAGAAGCAGATATTTCCCTGTGCTTACTGCTGTTTCTTCCATATGCCGGTAATGGGCTGAAAACGCCTGTTTTGGGACTCTGCAGAGAAAGTGTTTGCAGACTGCTGAATCCACACACGGGTTTAACTCTGGAAGTTGAGTGCACACATTGACAACCGTTCTGTTAGATAGCTGCGTTTTGGATTTAGAAGCAGATATTTCCCTGGGCTTACTGCTGTTTCTTCCATATGCCGGTAAAGGGCTGAAAACGCCTGTTTTGGGACTCTGCAGAGAAAGTGTTTGCAGACTGCTGAATCCACACACGGGTTTAACTCTGGAAGTTGAGTGCACACATTGACAACCGTTCTGTTAGATAGCTGCGTTTTGGATTTAGAAGCAGATATTTCCCTGGGCTTACTGCTGTTTCTTCCATATGCCGGTAAAGGGCTGAAAACGCCTGTTTTGGGACTCTGCAGAGAAAGTGTTTGCAGACTGCTGAATCCACACACGGGTTTAACTCTGGAAGTTGAGTGCACACATTGACAACCGTTCTGTTAGATAGCTGCATTTTGGATTTAGAAGCAGATATTTCCCTGTGCTTACTGCTGTTTCTTCCATATGCCGGTAATGGGCTGAAAACGCCTGTTTTGGGACTCTGCAGAGAAAGTGTTTGCAGACTGCTGAATCCACACACGGGTTTAACTCCGGAAGTTGAGTGCACACATTTACAACCGTTCTGTTAGATAGCTGCGTTTTGGATTTAGAAGCAGATATTTCCCTGTGCTTACTGCTGTTTCTTCCATATGCCGGTAATGGGCTGAAAACGCGTGTTTTGGGACTCTGCAGAGAAGATGTTTGCAGACTGCTGAATCCACACACCGGTTTAACTCTGGAAGCTGAGTGCACACATTGACAACCGTTCTGTTAGATAGCTGCGTTTTGGATTTAGAAGCAGATATTTCCCTGTGCTTACTGCCGTTTCTTCCATATGCCGGTAATGGGCTGAAAACGCCTGTTTTGGGACTCTGCAGAGAAAGTGTTTGCAGACTGCTGAATCCACACACGGGTTTAACTCTGGAAGTTGAGTGCACACATTGACAACCGTTCTGTTAGATAGCTGCGTTTTGGATTTAGAACCAGATATTTCCCTGTGCTTACTGCTGTTTCTTCCATATGCCGGTAATGGGCTGAAAACGCCTGTTTTGGGACTCTGCAGAGAAAGTGTTTGCAGACTGCTGAATCCACACACGGGTTTAACTCTGGAAGTTGAGTGCACACATTGACAACCGTTCTGTTAGATAGCTGCGTTTTGGATTTAGAAGCAGATATTTCCCTGTGCTTACTGCTGTTTCTTCCATATGCCGGTAATGGGCTGAAAACGCCTGTTTTGGGACTCTGCAGAGAAAGTGTTTGCAGACTGCTGAATCCACACACGGGTTTATCTCTGGAAGTTGAGTGCACACATTGACAACCGTTCTGTTAGATAGCTGCGTTTTGGATTTAGAAGCAGATATTTCCCTGTGCTTACTGCCGTTTCTTCCATATGCCGGTAATGGGCTGAAAACGCCTGTTTTGGGACTCTGCAGAGAAAGTGTTTGCAGACTGCTGAATCCACACACGGGTTTAACTCTGGAAGTTGAGTGCACACATTGACAACCGTTCTGTTAGATAGCTGCGTTTTGGATTTAGAAGCAGATATTTCCCTGTGCTTACTGCCGTTTCTTCCATATGCCGGTAATGGGCTGAAAACGCCTGTTTTGGGACTCTGCAGAGAAAGTGTTTGCAGACTGCTGAATCCACACACGGGTTTAACTCTGGAAGTTGAGTGCACACATTGACAACCGTTCTGTTAGATAGCTGCGTTTTGGATTTAGAAGCAGATATTTCCCTGGGGTTACTGCTGTTTCTTCCATATGCCGGTAATGGGCTGAAAACGCCTGTTTTGGGACTCTGCAGAGAAAGTGTTTGCAGACTGCTGAATCCACACACGGGTTTAACTCTGGAAGTTGAGTGCACACATTGACAACCGTTCTGTTAGATAGCTGCGTTTTGGATTTAGAAGCAGATATTTCCCTGTGCTTACTGCTGTTTCTTCCATATGCCGGTAAAGGGCTGAAAACGCCTATTTTGGGACTCTGCAGAGAAAGGTTTTGCAGACTGCTGAATCCACACACTGGTTTAACTCTGGAAGTTGAGTGCACACATTGACAACCGTTCTGTTAGATAGCTGCGTTTTGGATTTAGAAGCACATATTTCCCTGTGCTTACTGCCGTTTCTTCCATATGCCGGTAATGGGTTGAAAACGCCTGTTTTGGGACTCTGCAGAGAAAGTGTTTGCAGACTGCTGAATCCACACACGGGTTTAACTCTGGAAGTTGAGTGCACACATTGACAACCGTTCTGTTAGATAGCTGCGTTTTGGATTTAGAAGCAGATATTTCCCTGTGCTTACTCCCGTTTCTTCCATATGCCGGTAATGGGCTGAAAACGCCTGTTTTGGGACTCTGCAGAGAAAGTGTTTGCAGACTGCTGAATCCACACACGGGTTTAACTCTGGAAGTTGAGTGCACACATTGACAACCGTTCTGTTAGATAGCTGCGTTTTGGATTTAGAAGCAGATATTTCCCTGTGCTTCCTGCTGTTTCTTCCATATGCCGGTAATGGGCTGAAAACGCCTGTTTTGGGACTCTGCAGAGAAAGTGTTTGCAGACTGTTGAATCCACACACGGGTTTATCTCTGGAAGTTGAGTGAACACATTGACAACCGTTCTGTTAGATAGCTGCGTTTTGGATTTAGAAGCAGATATTTCCCTGTGCTTACTGCTGTTTCTTCCATATGCCGGTAATGGGCTGAAAACGCCTGTTTTGGGACTCTGCAGAGAAAGTGTTTGCAGACTGCTGAATCCACACACGGGTTTAACTCTGGAAGTTGAGTGCACACATTGACAACCGTTCTGTTAGATAGCTGCGTTTTGGATTTAGAAGCAGATATTTCCCTGGGCTTACTGCTGTTTCTTCCATATGCCGGTAAAGGGCTGAAAACGCCTGTTTTGGGACTCTGCAGAGAAAGTGTTTGCAGACTGCTGAATCCACACACGGGTTTAACTCTGGAAGTTGAGTGCACACATTGACAACCGTTCTGTTAGATAGCTGCATTTTGGATTTAGAAGCAGATATTTCCCTGTGCTTACTGCTGTTTCTTCCATATGCCGGTAATGGGCTGAAAACGCCTGTTTTGGGACTCTGCAGAGAAAGTGTTTGCAGACTGCTGAATCCACACTCGGGTTTAACTCCGGAAGTTGAGTGCACACATTGACAACCGTTCTGTTAGATAGCTGCGTTTTGGATTTAGAAGCAGATATTTCCCTGTGCTTACTGCTGTTTCTTCCATATGCCGGTAAAGGGCTGAAAACGCCTGTTTTGGGACTCTGCAGAGAAAGTGTTTGCAGACTGCTGAATCCACACACGGGTTTAACTTTGGAAGTTGAGTGCACACATTGACAACCGTTCTGTTAGATAGCTGCGTTTTGGATTTAGAAGCACATATTTCCCTGTGCTTACTGCCGTTTCTTCCATATGCCGGTAATGGGCTGAAAACGCGTGTTTTGGGACTCTGCAGAGAAGATGTTTGCAGACTGCTGAATCCACACACGGGTTTAACTCTGGAAGCTGAGTGCACACATTGACAACCGTTCTGTTAGATAGCTGCGTTTTGGATTTAGAAGCAGATATTTCCCTGTGCTTACTGCCGTTTCTTCCATATGCCGGTAATGGGCTGAAAACGCCTGTTTTGGGACTCTGCAGAGAAAGTGTTTGCAGACTGCTGAATCCACACACGGGTTTAACTCTGGAAGTTGAGTGCACACATTGACAACCGTTCTGTTAGATAGCTGCGTTTTGGATTTAGAACCAGATATTTCCCTGTGCTTACTGCTGTTTCTTCCATATGCCGGTAATGGGCTGAAAACGCCTGTTTTGGGACTCTGCAGAGAAAGTGTTTGCAGACTGCTGAATCCACACACGGGTTTAACTCTGGAAGTTGAGTGCACACATTGACAACCGTTCTGTTAGATAGCTGCGTTTTGGATTTAGAAGCAGATATTTCCCTGTGCTTACTGCTGTTTCTTCCATATGCCGGTAATGGGCTGAAAACGCCTGTTTTGGGACTCTGCAGAGAAAGTGTTTGCAGACTGCTGAATCCACACATGGGTTTATCTCTGGAAGTTGAGTGCACACATTGACAACCGTTCTGTTAGATAGCTGCGTTTTGGATTTAGAAGCAGATATTTCCCTGTGCTTACTGCCGTTTCTTCCATATGCCGGTAATGGGCTGAAAACGCCTGTTTTGGGACTCTGCAGAGAAAGTGTTTGCAGACTGCTGAATCCACACACGGGTTTAACTCTGGAAGTTGAGTGCACACATTGACAACCGTTCTGTTAGATAGCTGCGTTTTGGATTTAGAAGCAGATATTTCCCTGTGCTTACTGCCGTTTCTTCCATATGCCGGTAATGGGCTGAAAACGCCTGTTTTGGGACTCTGCAGAGAAAGTGTTTGCAGACTGCTGAATCCACACACGGGTTTAACTCTGGAAGTTGAGTGCACACATTGACAACCGTTCTGTTAGATAGCTGCGTTTTGGATTTAGAAGCAGATATTTCCCTGGGCTTACTGCTGTTTCTTCCATATGCCGGTAAAGGGCTGAAAACGCCTGTTTTGGGACTCTGCAGAGAAAGTGTTTGCAGACTGCTGAATCCACACACGGGTTTAACTCTGGAAGTTGAGTGCACACATTGACAACCGTTCTGTTAGATAGCTGCGTTTTGGATTTAGAAGCAGATATTTCCCTGTGCTTACTGCCGTTTCTTCCATATGCCGGTAATGGGCTGAAAACGCCTGTTTTGGGACTCTGCAGAGAAAGTGTTTGCAGACTGCTGAATCCACACACGGGTTTAACTCTGGAAGTTGAGTGCACACATTGACAACCGTTCTGTTAGATAGCTGCGTTTTGGATTTAGAAGCAGATATTTCCCTGTGCTTACTGCCGTTTCTTCCATATGCCGGTAATGGGCTGAAAACGCCTGTTTTGGGACTCTGCAGAGAAAGTGTTTGCAGACTGCTGAATCCACACACGGGTTTAACTCTGGAAGTTGAGTGCACACATTGACAACCGTTCTGTTAGATAGCTGCGTTTTGGATTTAGAAGCAGATATTTCCCTGTGCTTACTGCTGTTTCTTCCATATGCCGGTAATGGGCTGAAAACGCCTGTTTTGGGACTCTGCAGAGAAAGTGTTTGCAGACTGCTGAATCCACACACGTGTTTAACTCTGGAAGTTGAGTGCACACATTGACAACCGTTCTGTTAGATAGTTGCTTTTTGGATTTAGAAGCAGATATTTCCCTGTGCTTACTGCTGTTTCTTCCATATGCCGGTAATGGGCTGAAAACGTCTGTTTTGGGACTCTGCAGAGAAAGTGTTTGCAGACTGCTGAATCCACACACGGGTTTAACTCTGGAAGTTGAGTGCACACATTGACAACCGTTCTGTTAGATAGCTGCGTTTTGGATTTAGAAGCAGATATTTCCCTGTGCTTACTGCTGTTTCTTCCATATGCCGGTAAAGGGCTGAAAACGCCTGTTTTGGGACTCTGCAGAGAAAGTGTTTGCAGACTGCTGAATCCACACACGGGTTTAACTCTGGAAGTTGAGTGCACACATTGACAACCGTTCTGTTAGATAGCTGCGTTTTGGATTTAGAAGCAGATATTTCCCTGTGCTTACTGCTGTTTCTTCCATATGCCGGTAATGGGCTGAAAACGCCTGTTTTGGGACTCTGCAGAGAAAGTGTTTGCAGACTGCTGAATCCACACACGGGTTTAACTCTGGAAGTTGAGTGCACACATTGACAACCTTTCTGTTAGATAGCTGCGTTTTGGATTTAGAAGCAGATATTTCCCTGGGCTTACTGCTGTTTCTTCCAGATGCCGGTAATGGGCTGAAAACGCCTGTTTTGGGACTCTGCAGAGAAAGTGTTTGCAGACTGCTGAATCCACACACGGGTTTAACTCTGGAAGTTGAGTGCACACATTGACAACCGTTCTGTTAGATAGCTGCGTTTTGGATTTAGAAGCAGATATTTCCCTGTGCTTACTGCTGTTTCTTCCATATGCCGGTAATGGGCTGAAAACGCCTGTTTTGGGACTCTGCAGAGAAAGTGTTTGCAGACTGCTGAATCCACACACCGGTTTAACTCTGGAAGTTGAGTGCCCACATTGACAACCGTTCTGTTAGATAGCTGCGTTTTGGATTTAGAAGCAGATATTTCCCTGTGCTTACTGCTGTTTCTTCCATATGCCAGTAATGGCCTGAAAACGCCTGTTTTGGGACTCTGCAGAGAAAGTGTTTGCAGACTGCTGAATCCACACACGGGTTTATCTCTGGAAGTTGAGTGCACACATTGACAACCGTTCTGCTAGATAGCTGCGTTTTGGATTTAGAAGCAGATATTTCCCTGTGCTTACTGCTGTTTCTTCCATATGCCGGTAATGGGCTGAAAACGCCTGTTTTGGGACTCTGCAGAGAAAGTGTTTGCAGACTGCTGAATCCACACACGGGTTTAACTCTGGAAGTTGAGTGCACACATTGACAACCGTTCTGTTAGATAGCTGCGTTTTGGATTTAGAAGCAGATATTTCCCTGTGCTTACTGCCGTTTCTTCCATATGCCGGTAATGGGCTGAAAACGCCTGTTTTGGGACTCTGCAGAGAAAGTGTTTGCAGACTGCTGAATCCACACACGGGTTTAACTCTGGAAGTTGAGTGCACACATTGACAACCGTTCTGTTAGATAGCTGCGTTTTGGATTTAGAAGCAGATATTTCCCTGTGCTTACTGCTGTTTCTTCCATATGCCGGTAAAGGGCTGAAAACGCCTGTTTTGGGACTCTGCAGAGAAAGTGTTTGCAGACTGCTGAATCCACACACGGGTTTAACTCTGGAAGTTGAGTGCACACATTGACAACCGTTCTGTTAGATAGCTGCGTTTTGGATTTAGAAGCAGATATTTCCCTGTGCTTACTTCCATTTCTTCCATATGCCGGTAATGGGCTGAAAACGCCTGTTTTGGGACTCTGCAGAGAAAGTGTTTGCAGACTGCTGAATCCACACACGGGTTTAACTCTGGAAGTTGAGTGCACACATTGACAACCGTTCTGTTAGATAGCTGCGTTTTGGATTTAGAAGCAGATATTTCCCAGTGCTTACTGCTGTTTCTTCCATATGCCGGTAATGGGCTGAAAACGCCTGTTTTGGGACTCTGCAGAGAAAGTGTTTGTAGACTGCTGAATCCACACACGGGCTTAACTCTGGAAGTTGAGTGCACACATTGACAACCGCTCTGTTAGATAGCTGCGTTTTGGATTTAGAAGCAGATATTTCCCTGTGCTTACTGCTGTTTCTTCCATATGCCGGTAATGGGCTGAAAACGCCTTTTTTGGGACTCTGCAGAGAAAGTGTTTGCAGACTGCTGAATCCACACACGGGTTTAACTCTGGAAGTTGAGTGCACACATTGACAACCGTTCTGTTAGATAGCTGCGTTTTGGATTTAGAAGCAGATATTTCCCTGTGCTTACTGCTGTTTCTTCCATATGCCGGTAATGGGCTGAAAACGCCTGTTTTGGGACTCTGCAGAGAAAGTGTTTGCAGACTGCTGAATCCACACACGGGTTTAACTCTGGAAGTTGAGTGCACACATTGACAACCGTTCTGTTAGATAGCTGCGTTTTGGATTTAGAAGCAGATATTTCCCTGTGCTTACTGCCGTTTCTTCCATATGCCGGTAATGGACTGAAAACGCCTGTTTTGGGACTCTGCAGAGAAAGTGTTTGCAGACTGCTGAATCCACACACGGGTTTAACTCTGGAAGTTGAGTGCACACATTGACAACCGTTCTGTTAGATAGCTGCGTTTTGGATTTAGAAGCAGATATTTCCCTGTGCTTACTGCCGTTTCTTCCATATGCCGGTAATGGGCTGAAAACGCCTGTTTTGGGACTCTGCAGAGAAAGTGTTTGCAGACTGCTGAATCCACACACGGGTTTAACTCTGGAAGTTGAGTGCACACATTGACAACCGTTCTGTTAGATAGCTGCGTTTTGGATTTAGAAGCAGATATTTCCCTGGGCTTACTGCTGTTTCTTCCATATGCCGGTAAAGGGCTGAAAACGCCTGTTTTGGGACTCTGCAGAGAAAGTGTTTGCAGACTGCTGAATCCACACACGGGTTTAACTCTGGAAGTTGAGTGCACACATTGACAACCGTTCTGTTAGATAGCTGCGTTTTGGATTTAGAAGCAGATATTTCCCTGTGCTTACTGCCGTTTCTTCCATATGCCGGTAATGGGCTGAAAACGCCTGTTTTGGGACTCTGCAGAGAAAGTGTTTGCAGACTGCTGAATCCACACACGGGTTTAACTCTGGAAGTTGAGTGCACACATTGACAACCGTTCTGTTAGATAGCTGCGTTTTGGATTTAGAAGCAGATATTTCCCTGTGCTTACTGCCGTTTCTTCCATATGCCGGTAATGGGCTGAAAACGCCTGTTTTGGGACTCTGCAGAGAAAGTGTTTGCAGACTGCTGAATCCACACACGGGTTTAACTCTGGAAGTTGAGTGCACACATTGACAACCGTTCTGTTAGATAGCTGCGTTTTGGATTTAGAAGCAGATATTTCCCTGTGCTTACTGCTGTTTCTTCCATATGCCGGTAATGGGCTGAAAACGCCTGTTTTGGGACTCTGCAGAGAAAGTGTTTGCAGACTGCTGAATCCACACACGTGTTTAACTCTGGAAGTTGAGTGCACACATTGACAACCGTTCTGTTAGATAGTTGCTTTTTGGATTTAGAAGCAGATATTTCCCTGTGCTTACTGCTGTTTCTTCCATATGCCGGTAATGGGCTGAAAACGTCTGTTTTGGGACTCTGCAGAGAAAGTGTTTGCAGACTGCTGAATCCACACACGGGTTTAACTCTGGAAGTTGAGTGCACACATTGACAACCGTTCTGTTAGATAGCTGCGTTTTGGATTTAGAAGCAGATATTTCCCTGTGCTTACTGCTGTTTCTTCCATATGCCGGTAAAGGGCTGAAAACGCCTGTTTTGGGACTCTGCAGAGAAAGTGTTTGCAGACTGCTGAATCCACACACGGGTTTAACTCTGGAAGTTGAGTGCACACATTGACAACCGTTCTGTTAGATAGCTGCGTTTTGGATTTAGAAGCAGATATTTCCCTGTGCTTACTGCCGTTTCTTCCATATGCCGGTAATGGGCTGAAAACGCCTGTTTTGGGACTCTGCAGAGAAAGTGTTTGCAGACTGCTGAATCCACACACGGGTTTAACTCTGGAAGTTGAGTGCACACATTGACAACCGTTCTGTTAGATAGCTGCGTTTTGGATTTAGAAGCAGATATTTCCCAGTGCTTACTGCTGTTTCTTCCATATGCCGGTAATGGGCTGAAAACGCCTGTTTTGGGACTCTGCAGAGAAAGTGTTTGCAGACTGCTGAATCCACACACGGGTTTAACTCTGGAAGTTGAGTGCACACATTGACAACCGTTCTGTTAGATAGCTGCGTTTTGGATTTAGAAGCAGATATTTCCCTGTGCTTACTGCTGTTTCTTCCATATGCCGGTAATGGGCTGAAAACGCCTCTTTTGGGACTCTGCAGAGAAAGTGTTTGCAGACTGCTGAATCCACACACGGGTTTAACTCTGGAAGTTGAGTGCACACATTGACAACCTTTCTGTTAGATAGCTGCGTTTTGGATTTAGAAGCAGATATTTCCCTGGGCTTACTGCTGTTTCTTCCAGATGCCGGTAATGGGCTGAAAACGCCTGTTTTGGGACTCTGCAGAGAAAGTGTTTGCAGACTGCTGAATCCACACACGGGTTTAACTCTGGAAGTTGAGTGCACACATTGACAACCGTTCTGTTAGATAGCTGCGTTTTGGATTTAGAAGCAGATATTTCCCTGTGCTTACTGCTGTTTCTTCCATATGCCGGTAATGGGCTGAAAACGCCTGTTTTGGGACTCTGCAGAGAAAGTGTTTGCAGACTGCTGAATCCACACATGGGTTTATCTCTGGAAGTTGAGTGCACACATTGACAACCGTTCTGTTAGATAGCTGCGTTTTGGATTTAGAAGCAGATATTTCCCTGTGCTTACTGCCGTTTCTTCCATATGCCGGTAATGGGCTGAAAACGCCTGTTTTGGGACTCTGCAGAGAAAGTGTTTGCAGACTGCTGAATCCACACACGGGTTTAACTCTGGAAGTTGAGTGCACACATTGACAACCGTTCTGTTAGATAGCTGCGTTTTGGATTTAGAAGCAGATATTTCCCTGTGCTTACTGCCGTTTCTTCCATATGCCGGTAATGGGCTGAAAACGCCTGTTTTGGGACTCTGCAGAGAAAGTGTTTGCAGACTGCTGAATCCACACACGGGTTTAACTCTGGAAGTTGAGTGCACACATTGACAACCGTTCTGTTAGATAGCTGCGTTTTGGATTTAGAAGCAGATATTTCCCTGGGCTTACTGCTGTTTCTTCCATATGCCGGTAAAGGGCTGAAAACGCCTGTTTTGGGACTCTGCAGAGAAAGTGTTTGCAGACTGCTGAATCCACACACGGGTTTAACTCTGGAAGTTGAGTGCACACATTGACAACCGTTCTGTTAGATAGCTGCGTTTTGGATTTAGAAGCAGATATTTCCCTGTGCTTACTGCCGTTTCTTCCATATGCCGGTAATGGGCTGAAAACGCCTGTTTTGGGACTCTGCAGAGAAAGTGTTTGCAGACTGCTGAATCCACACACGGGTTTAACTCTGGAAGTTGAGTGCACACATTGACAACCGTTCTGTTAGATAGCTGCGTTTTGGATTTAGAAGCAGATATTTCCCTGTGCTTACTGCCGTTTCTTCCATATGCCGGTAATGGGCTGAAAACGCCTGTTTTGGGACTCTGCAGAGAAAGTGTTTGCAGACTGCTGAATCCACACACGGGTTTAACTCTGGAAGTTGAGTGCACACATTGACAACCGTTCTGTTAGATAGCTGCGTTTTGGATTTAGAAGCAGATATTTCCCTGTGCTTACTGCTGTTTCTTCCATATGCCGGTAATGGGCTGAAAACGCCTGTTTTGGGACTCTGCAGAGAAAGTGTTTGCAGACTGCTGAATCCACACACGTGTTTAACTCTGGAAGTTGAGTGCACACATTGACAACCGTTCTGTTAGATAGTTGCTTTTTGGATTTAGAAGCAGATATTTCCCTGTGCTTACTGCTGTTTCTTCCATATGCCGGTAATGGGCTGAAAACGTCTGTTTTGGGACTCTGCAGAGAAAGTGTTTGCAGACTGCTGAATCCACACACGGGTTTAACTCTGGAAGTTGAGTGCACACATTGACAACCGTTCTGTTAGATAGCTGCGTTTTGGATTTAGAAGCAGATATTTCCCTGTGCTTACTGCTGTTTCTTCCATATGCCGGTAAAGGGCTGAAAACGCCTGTTTTGGGACTCTGCAGAGAAAGTGTTTGCAGACTGCTGAATCCACACACGGGTTTAACTCTGGAAGTTGAGTGCACACATTGACAACCGTTCTGTTAGATAGCTGCGTTTTGGATTTAGAAGCAGATATTTCCCTGTGCTTACTGCTGTTTCTTCCATATGCCGGTAATGGGCTGAAAACGCCTGTTTTGGGACTCTGCAGAGAAAGTGTTTGCAGACTGCTGAATCCACACACGGGTTTAACTCTGGAAGTTGAGTGCACACATTGACAACCTTTCTGTTAGATAGCTGCGTTTTGGATTTAGAAGCAGATATTTCCCTGGGCTTACTGCTGTTTCTTCCAGATGCCGGTAATGGGCTGAAAACGCCTGTTTTGGGACTCTGCAGAGAAAGTGTTTGCAGACTGCTGAATCCACACACGGGTTTAACTCTGGAAGTTGAGTGCACACATTGACAACCGTTCTGTTAGATAGCTGCGTTTTGGATTTAGAAGCAGATATTTCCCTGTGCTTACTGCTGTTTCTTCCATATGCCGGTAATGGGCTGAAAACGCCTGTTTTGGGACTCTGCAGAGAAAGTGTTTGCAGACTGCTGAATCCACACACCGGTTTAACTCTGGAAGTTGAGTGCCCACATTGACAACCGTTCTGTTAGATAGCTGCGTTTTGGATTTAGAAGCAGATATTTCCCTGTGCTTACTGCTGTTTCTTCCATATGCCAGTAATGGCCTGAAAACGCCTGTTTTGGGACTCTGCAGAGAAAGTGTTTGCAGACTGCTGAATCCACACACGGGTTTATCTCTGGAAGTTGAGTGCACACATTGACAACCGTTCTGCTAGATAGCTGCGTTTTGGATTTAGAAGCAGATATTTCCCTGTGCTTACTGCTGTTTCTTCCATATGCCGGTAATGGGCTGAAAACGCCTGTTTTGGGACTCTGCAGAGAAAGTGTTTGCAGACTGCTGAATCCACACACGGGTTTAACTCTGGAAGTTGAGTGCACACATTGACAACCGTTCTGTTAGATAGCTGCGTTTTGGATTTAGAAGCAGATATTTCCCTGTGCTTACTGCCGTTTCTTCCATATGCCGGTAATGGGCTGAAAACGCCTGTTTTGGGACTCTGCAGAGAAAGTGTTTGCAGACTGCTGAATCCACACACGGGTTTAACTCTGGAAGTTGAGTGCACACATTGACAACCGTTCTGTTAGATAGCTGCGTTTTGGATTTAGAAGCAGATATTTCCCTGTGCTTACTGCTGTTTCTTCCATATGCCGGTAAAGGGCTGAAAACGCCTGTTTTGGGACTCTGCAGAGAAAGTGTTTGCAGACTGCTGAATCCACACACGGGTTTAACTCTGGAAGTTGAGTGCACACATTGACAACCGTTCTGTTAGATAGCTGCGTTTTGGATTTAGAAGCAGATATTTCCCTGTGCTTACTTCCATTTCTTCCATATGCCGGTAATGGGCTGAAAACGCCTGTTTTGGGACTCTGCAGAGAAAGTGTTTGCAGACTGCTGAATCCACACACGGGTTTAACTCTGGAAGTTGAGTGCACACATTGACAACCGTTCTGTTAGATAGCTGCGTTTTGGATTTAGAAGCAGATATTTCCCAGTGCTTACTGCTGTTTCTTCCATATGCCGGTAATGGGCTGAAAACGCCTGTTTTGGGACTCTGCAGAGAAAGTGTTTGTAGACTGCTGAATCCACACACGGGCTTAACTCTGGAAGTTGAGTGCACACATTGACAACCGCTCTGTTAGATAGCTGCGTTTTGGATTTAGAAGCAGATATTTCCCTGTGCTTACTGCTGTTTCTTCCATATGCCGGTAATGGGCTGAAAACGCCTTTTTTGGGACTCTGCAGAGAAAGTGTTTGCAGACTGCTGAATCCACACACGGGTTTAACTCTGGAAGTTGAGTGCACACATTGACAACCGTTCTGTTAGATAGCTGCGTTTTGGATTTAGAAGCAGATATTTCCCTGTGCTTACTGCTGTTTCTTCCATATGCCGGTAATGGGCTGAAAACGCCTGTTTTGGGACTCTGCAGAGAAAGTGTTTGCAGACTGCTGAATCCACACACGGGTTTAACTCTGGAAGTTGAGTGCACACATTGACAACCGTTCTGTTAGATAGCTGCGTTTTGGATTTAGAAGCAGATATTTCCCTGTGCTTACTGCCGTTTCTTCCATATGCCGGTAATGGACTGAAAACGCCTGTTTTGGGACTCTGCAGAGAAAGTGTTTGCAGACTGCTGAATCCACACACGGGTTTAACTCTGGAAGTTGAGTGCACACATTGACAACCGTTCTGTTAGATAGCTGCGTTTTGGATTTAGAAGCAGATATTTCCCTGTGCTTACTGCCGTTTCTTCCATATGCCGGTAATGGGCTGAAAACGCCTGTTTTGGGACTCTGCAGAGAAAGTGTTTGCAGACTGCTGAATCCACACACGGGTTTAACTCTGGAAGTTGAGTGCACACATTGACAACCGTTCTGTTAGATAGCTGCGTTTTGGATTTAGAAGCAGATATTTCCCTGGGCTTACTGCTGTTTCTTCCATATGCCGGTAAAGGGCTGAAAACGCCTGTTTTGGGACTCTGCAGAGAAAGTGTTTGCAGACTGCTGAATCCACACACGGGTTTAACTCTGGAAGTTGAGTGCACACATTGACAACCGTTCTGTTAGATAGCTGCGTTTTGGATTTAGAAGCAGATATTTCCCTGTGCTTACTGCCGTTTCTTCCATATGCCGGTAATGGGCTGAAAACGCCTGTTTTGGGACTCTGCAGAGAAAGTGTTTGCAGACTGCTGAATCCACACACGGGTTTAACTCTGGAAGTTGAGTGCACACATT
This sequence comes from Aotus nancymaae, assembly GCF_030222135.1. Lineage (NCBI taxonomy): Eukaryota > Metazoa > Chordata > Mammalia > Primates > Aotidae > Aotus > Aotus nancymaae. Next base: position 104,054 of record NW_026988890.1, on the reverse strand, counting down.
GACAACCGTTCTGTTAGATAGCTGCGTTTTGGATTTAGAAGCAGATATTTCCCTGTGCTTACTGCCGTTTCTTCCATATGCCGGTAATGGGCTGAAAACGCCTGTTTTGGGACTCTGCAGAGAAAGTGTTTGCAGACTGCTGAATCCACACACGGGTTTAACTCTGGAAGTTGAGTGCACACATTGACAACCGTTCTGTTAGATAGCTGCGTTTTGGATTTAGAAGCAGATATTTCCCTGTGCTTACTGCTGTTTCTTCCATATGCCGGTAATGGGCTGAAAACGCCTGTTTTGGGACTCTGCAGAGAAAGTGTTTGCAGACTGCTGAATCCACACACGTGTTTAACTCTGGAAGTTGAGTGCACACATTGACAACCGTTCTGTTAGATAGTTGCTTTTTGGATTTAGAAGCAGATATTTCCCTGTGCTTACTGCTGTTTCTTCCATATGCCGGTAATGGGCTGAAAACGTCTGTTTTGGGACTCTGCAGAGAAAGTGTTTGCAGACTGCTGAATCCACACACGGGTTTAACTCTGGAAGTTGAGTGCACACATTGACAACCGTTCTGTTAGATAGCTGCGTTTTGGATTTAGAAGCAGATATTTCCCTGTGCTTACTGCTGTTTCTTCCATATGCCGGTAAAGGGCTGAAAACGCCTGTTTTGGGACTCTGCAGAGAAAGTGTTTGCAGACTGCTGAATCCACACACGGGTTTAACTCTGGAAGTTGAGTGCACACATTGACAACCGTTCTGTTAGATAGCTGCGTTTTGGATTTAGAAGCAGATATTTCCCTGTGCTTACTGCCGTTTCTTCCATATGCCGGTAATGGGCTGAAAACGCCTGTTTTGGGACTCTGCAGAGAAAGTGTTTGCAGACTGCTGAATCCACACACGGGTTTAACTCTGGAAGTTGAGTGCACACATTGACAACCGTTCTGTTAGATAGCTGCGTTTTGGATTTAGAAGCAGATATTTCCCAGTGCTTACTGCTGTTTCTTCCATATGCCGGTAATGGGCTGAAAACGCCTGTTTTGGGACTCTGCAGAGAAAGTGTTTGCAGACTGCTGAATCCACACACGGGTTTAACTCTGGAAGTTGAGTGCACACATTGACAACCGTTCTGTTAGATAGCTGCGTTTTGGATTTAGAAGCAGATATTTCCCTGTGCTTACTGCTGTTTCTTCCATATGCCGGTAATGGGCTGAAAACGCCTCTTTTGGGACTCTGCAGAGAAAGTGTTTGCAGACTGCTGAATCCACACACGGGTTTAACTCTGGAAGTTGAGTGCACACATTGACAACCTTTCTGTTAGATAGCTGCGTTTTGGATTTAGAAGCAGATATTTCCCTGGGCTTACTGCTGTTTCTTCCAGATGCCGGTAATGGGCTGAAAACGCCTGTTTTGGGACTCTGCAGAGAAAGTGTTTGCAGACTGCTGAATCCACACACGGGTTTAACTCTGGAAGTTGAGTGCACACATTGACAACCGTTCTGTTAGATAGCTGCGTTTTGGATTTAGAAGCAGATATTTCCCTGTGCTTACTGCTGTTTCTTCCATATGCCGGTAATGGGCTGAAAACGCCTGTTTTGGGACTCTGCAGAGAAAGTGTTTGCAGACTGCTGAATCCACACACCGGTTTAACTCTGGAAGTTGAGTGCCCACATTGACAACCGTTCTGTTAGATAGCTGCGTTTTGGATTTAGAAGCAGATATTTCCCTGTGCTTACTGCTGTTTCTTCCATATGCCGGTAATGGCCTGAAAACGCCTGTTTTGGGACTCTGCAGAGAAAGTGTTTGCAGACTGCTGAATCCACACACGGGTTTATCTCTGGAAGTTGAGTGCACACATTGACAACCGTTCTGCTAGATAGCTGCGTTTTGGATTTAGAAGCAGATATTTCCCTGTGCTTACTGCTGTTTCTTCCATATGCCGGTAATGGGCTGAAAACGCCTGTTTTGGGACTCTGCAGAGAAAGTGTTTGCAGACTGCTGAATCCACACACGGGTTTAACTCTGGAAGTTGAGTGCACACATTGACAACCGTTCTGTTAGATAGCTGCGTTTTGGATTTAGAAGCAGATATTTCCCTGTGCTTACTGCCGTTTCTTCCATATGCCGGTAATGGGCTGAAAACGCCTGTTTTGGGACTCTGCAGAGAAAGTGTTTGCAGACTGCTGAATCCACACACGGGTTTAACTCTGGAAGTTGAGTGCACACATTGACAACCGTTCTGTTAGATAGCTGCGTTTTGGATTTAGAAGCAGATATTTCCCTGTGCTTACTGCTGTTTCTTCCATATGCCGGTAAAGGTCTGAAAACGCCTGTTTTGGGACTCTGCAGAGAAAGTGTTTGCAGACTGCTGAATCCACACACGGGTTTAACTCTGGAAGTTGAGTGCACACATTGACAACCGTTCTGTTAGATAGCTGCGTTTTGGATTTAGAAGCAGATATTTCCCTGTGCTTACTGCTGTTTCTTCCATATGCCGGTAAAGGGCTGAAAACGCCTGTTTTGGGACTCTGCAGAGAAAGTGTTTGCAGACTGCTGAATCCACACACGGGTTTAACTCTGGAAGTTGAGTGCACACATTGACAACCGTTCTGTTAGATAGCTGCGTTTTGGATTTAGAAGCAGATATTTCCCAGTGCTTACTGCTGTTTCTTCCATATGCCGGTAATGGGCTGAAAACGCCTGTTTTGGGACTCTGCAGAGAAAGTGTTTGTAGACTGCTGAATCCACACACGGGCTTAACTCTGGAAGTTGAGTGCACACATTGACAACCGCTCTGTTAGATAGCTGCGTTTTGGATGTAGAAGCAGATATTTCCCTGTGCTTACTGCTGTTTCTTCCATATGCCGGTAATGGGCTGAAAACGCCTTTTTTGGGACTCTGCAGAGAAAGTGTTTGCAGACTGCTGAATCCACACACGGGTTTAACTCTGGAAGTTGAGTGCACACATTGACAACCGTTCTGTTAGATAGCTGCGTTTTGGATTTAGAAGCAGATATTTCCCTGTGCTTACTGCTGTTTCTTCCATATGCCGGTAATGGGCTGAAAACGCCTGTTTTGGGACTCTGCAGAGAAAGTGTTTGCAGACTGCTGAATCCACACACGGGTTTAACTCTGGAAGTTGAGTGCACACATTGACAACCGTTCTGTTAGATAGCTGCGTTTTGGATTTAGAAGCAGATATTTCCCTGTGCTTACTGCCGTTTCTTCCATATGCCGGTAATGGACTGAAAACGCCTGTTTTGGGACTCTGCAGAGAAAGTGTTTGCAGACTGCTGAATCCACACACGGGTTTAACTCTGGAAGTTGAGTGCACACATTGACAACCGTTCTGTTAGATAGCTGCGTTTTGGATTTAGAAGCAGATATTTCCCTGTGCTTACTGCCGTTTCTTCCATATGCCGGTAATGGGCTGAAAACGCCTGTTTTGGGACTCTGCAGAGAAAGTGTTTGCAGACTGCTGAATCCACACACGGGTTTAACTCTGGAAGTTGAGTGCACACATTGACAACCGTTCTGTTAGATAGCTGCGTTTTGGATTTAGAAGCAGATATATCCCTGGGCTTACTGCCGTTTCTTCCATATGCCGGTAATGGGCTGAAAACGCCTGTTTTGGGACTCTGCAGAGAAAGTGTTTGCAGACTGCTGAATCCACACACGGGTTTAACTCTGGAAGTTGAGTGCACACATTGACAACCGTTCTGTTAGATAGCTGCTTTTTGGATTTAGAAGCAGATATTTCCCTGTGCTTACTGCTGTTTCTTCCATATGCCGGTAATGGGCTGAAAACGCCTGTTTTGGGACTCTGCAGAGAAAGTGTTTGCAGACTGCTGAATCCACACACGGGTTTAACTCTGGAAGTTGAGTGCACACATTGACAACCGTTCTGTTAGATAGCTGCGTTTTGGATTTAGAAGCAGATATTTCCCTGTGCTTACTGCTGTTTCTTCCATATGCCGGTAAAGGGCTGAAAACGCCTGTTTTGGGACTCTGCAGAGAAAGTGTTTGCAGACTGCTGAATCCACACACGGGTTTAACTCTGGAAGTTGAGTGCACACATTGACAACCGTTCTGTTAGATAGCTGCGTTTTGGATTTAGAAGCAGATATTTCCCTGTGCTTACTTCCGTTTCTTCCATATGCCGGTAATGGGCTGAAAACGCCTGTTTTGGGACTCTGCAGAGAAAGTGTTTGCAGACTGCTGAATCCACACACGGGTTTAACTCTGGAAGTTGAGTGCACACATTGACAACCGTTCTGTTAGATAGCTGCGTTTTGGATTTAGAAGCAGATATTTCCCAGTGCTTACTGCTGTTTCTTCCATATGCCGGTAATGGGCTGAAAACGCCTGTTTTGGGACTCTGCAGAGAAAGTGTTTGTAGACTGCTGAATCCACACACGGGCTTAACTCTGGAAGTTGAGTGCACACATTGACAACCGTTCTGTTAGATAGCTGCGTTTTGGATTTAGAAGCAGATATTTCCCTGTGCTTACTGCTGTTTCTTCCATATGCCGGTAATGGGCTGAAAACGCCTGTTTTGGGACTCTGCAGAGAAAGTGTTTGCAGACTGCTGAATCCACACACGGGCTTAACTCTGGAAGTTGAGTGCACACATTGACAACCGTTCTGTTAGATAGCTGCGTTTTGGATTTAGAAGCAGATATTTCCCTGTGCTTACTGCTGTTTCTTCCATATGCCGGTAATGGGCTGAAAACGCCTGTTTTGGGACTCTGCAGAGAAAGTGTTTGCAGACTGCTGAATCCACACACGGGTTTAACTCTGGAAGTTGAGTGCACACATTGACAACCGTTCTGTTAGATAGCTGCGTTTTGGATTTAGAAGCAGATATTTCCCTGTGCTTACTGCTGTTTCTTCCATATGCCGGTAATGGGCTGAAAACGCCTGTTTTGGGACTCTGCAGAGAAAGTGTTTGCAGACTGCTGAATCCACACACGGGTTTAACTCTGGAAGTTGAGTGCACACATTGACAACCGTTCTGTTAGATAGCTGCGTTTTGGATTTAGAAGCAGATATTTCCTTGTGCTTACTGCCGTTTCTTCCATATGCCGGTAATGGACTGAAAACGCCTGTTTTGGGACTCTGCAGAGAAAGTGTTTGCAGACTGCTGAATCCACACACGGGTTTAACTCTGGAAGTTGAGTGCACACATTGACAACCGTTCTGTTAGATAGCTGCGTTTTGGATTTAGAAGCAGATATTTCCCTGTGCTTACTGCCGTTTCTTCCATATGCCGGTAATGGGCTGAAAACGCCTGTTTTGGGACTCTGCAGAGAAAGTGTTTGCAGACTGCTGAATCCACACACGGGTTTAACTCTGGAAGTTGAGTGCACACATTGACAACCGTTCTGTTAGATAGCTGCGTTTTGGATTTAGAAGCAGATATTTCCCTGGGCTTACTGCCGTTTCTTCCATATGCCGGTAATGGGCTGAAAACGCCTGTTTTGGGACTCTGCAGAGAAAGTGTTTGCAGACTGCTGAATCCACACACGGGTTTAACTCTGGAAGTTGAGTGCACACATTGACAACCGTTCTGTTAGATAGCTGCTTTTTGGATTTAGAAGCAGATATTTCCCTGTGCTTACTGCTGTTTCTTCCATATGCCGGTAATGGGCTGAAAACGCCTGTTTTGGGACTCTGCAGAGAAAGTGTTTGCAGACTGCTGAATCCACACACGGGTTTAACTCTGGAAGTTGAGTGCACACATTGACAACCGTTCTGTTAGATAGCTGCGTTTTGTATTTAGAAGCAGATATTTCCCTGTGCTTACTGCTGTTTCTTCCATATGCCGGTAATGGGCTGAAAACGCCTGTTTTGGGACTCTGCAGAGAAAGTGTTTGCAGACTGCTGAATCCACACACGGGTTTAACTCTGGAAGTTGAGTGCACACATTGACAACCGTTCTGTTAGATAGCTGCGTTTTGGATTTAGAAGCAGACATTTCCCTGTGCTTACTGCCGTTTCTTCCATATGCCGGTAATGGGCTGAAAACGCCTGTTTTGGGACTCTGCAGAGAAAGTGTTTGCAGACTGCTGAATCCACACACGGGTTTAACTCTGGAAGTTGAGTGCACACATTGACAACCGTTCTGTTAGATAGCTGCGTTTTGGATTTAGAAGCAGATATTTCCCTGTGCTTACTGCTGTTTCTTCCATATGCCGGTAATGGGCTGAAAACGCCTGTTTTGGGACTCTGCAGAGAAAGTGTTTGCAGACTGCTGAATCCACACACGGGTTTAACTCTGGAAGTTGAGTGCACACATTGACAACCGTTCTGTTAGATAGCTGCGTTTTGGATTTAGAAGCAGATATTTCCCAGTGCTTACTGCTGTTTCTTCCATATGCCGGTAATGGACTGAAAACGCCTGTTTTGGGACTCTGCAGAGAAAGTGTTTGCAGACTGCTGAATCCACACACGTGTTTAACTCTGGAAGTTGAGTGCACACATTGACAACCGTTCTGTTAGATAGCTGCGTTTTGGATTTAGAAGCAGATATTTCCCTGTGCTTACTGCCGTTTCTTCCATATGCCGGTAATGGGCTGAAAACGCCTGTTTTGGGACTCTGCAGAGAAAGTGTTTGCAGACTGCTGAATCCACACACGGGTTTAACTCTGGAAGTTGAGTGCACACATTGACAACCGTTCTGTTAGATAGCTGCGTTTTGGATTTAGAAGCAGATATTTCCCTGTGCTTACTGCTGTTTCTTCCATATGCCGGTAATGGACTGAAAACGCCTGTTTTGGGACTCTGCAGAGAAAGTGTTTGCAGACTGCTGAATCCACACACGGGTTTAACTCTGGAAGTTGAGTGCACACATTGACAACCGTTCTGTTAGATAGCTGCGTTTTGGATTTAGAAGCAGATATTTCCCTGTGCTTACTGCCGTTTCTTCCATATGCCGGTAATGGGCTGAAAACGCCTGTTTTGGGACTCTGCAGAGAAAGTGTTTGCAGACTGCTGAATCCACACACGGGTTTAACTCTGGAAGTTGAGTGCACACATTGACAACCGTTCTGTTAGATAGCTGCGTTTTGGATTTAGAAGCAGATATTTCCCTGTGCTTACTGCCGTTTCTTCCATATGCCGGTAATGGGCTGAAAACGCCTGTTTTGGGACTCTGCAGAGAAAGTGTTTGCAGACTGCTGAATCCACACACGGGTTTAACTCTGGAAGTTGAGTGCGCACATTGACAACCGTTCTGTTAGATAGCTGCGTTTTGGATTTAGAAGCAGATATTTCCCTGTGCTTACTGCTGTTTCTTCCATATGCCCGTAATGGGCTGAAAACGCCTGTTTTGGGACTCTGCAGAGAAAGTGTTTGCAGACTGCTGAATCCACACACGGGTTTAACTCTGGAAGTTGAGTGCACACATTGACAACCGTTCTGTTAGATAGCTGCGTTTTGGATTTAGAAGCAGATATTTCCCTGTGCTTACTGCCGTTTCTTCCATAAGCCGGTAAAGGGCTGAAAACGCCTGTTTTGGGACTCTGCAGAGAAAGTGTTTGCAAACTGCTGAATCCACACACGGGTTTAACTCTGGAAGTTGAGTGCACACATTGACAACCGTTCTGTTAGATAGCTGCGTTTTAGATTTAGAAGCACATATTTCCCTGTGCTTACTGCCGTTTCTTCCATATGCCGGTAATGGGCTGAAAACGCGTGTTTTGGGACTCTGCAGAGAAGATGTTTGCAGACTGCTGAATCCACACACGGGTTTAACTCTGGAAGTTGAGTGCACACATTGACAACCGTTCTGTTAGATAGCTGCGTTTTGGATTTAGAAGCACATATTTCCCTGTGCTTACTGCCGTTTCTTCCATATGCCGGTAATGGGCTGAAAACGCCTATTTTGGGACTCTGCAGAGAAAGTGTTTGCAGACTGCTGAATCCACACACGGGTTTAACTCTGGAAGTTGAGTGCACACATTGACAACCGTTCTGTTAGATAGCTGCGTTTTGGATTTAGAAGCAGATATTTCCCTGGGCTTACTGCTGTTTCTTCCATATGCCGGTAATGGGCTGAAAACGCCTGTTTTGGGAATCCGCAGAGAAAGTGTTTGCAGACTGCTGAATCCACACACGGGTTTAACTCTGGAAGTTGAGTGCACACATGGACAACCGTTCTGTTAGATAGCTGCGTTTTGGATTTAGAAGCAGATATTTCCCTGGGCTTACTGCTGTTTCTTCCATATGCCGGTAATGGGCTGAAAACGCCTGTTTTGGGACTCTGCAGAGAAAGTGTTTGCAGACTCCTGAATCCACACACGGGTTTAACTCTGGAAGTTGAGTGCACACATTGACAACCGTTCTGTTAGATAGCTGCGTTTTGGATTTAGAAGCAGATATTTCCCTGTGCTTACTGCCGTTTCTTCCATATGCCGGTAATGGGCTGAAAACGCCTGTTTTGGGACTCTGCAGAGAAAGTGTTTGCAGACTGCTGAATCCACACACGGGTTTAACTCTGGAAGTTGAGTGCACACATTGACAACCGTTCTGTTAGATAGCTGCGTTTTGGATTTAGAAGCAGATATTTCCCTGTGCTTACTGCCGTTTCTTCCATAAGCCGGTAAAGGGCTGAAAACGCCTGTTTTGGGACTCTGCAGAGAAAGTGTTTGCAGACTGCTGAATCCACACACGGGTTTAACTCTGGAAGTTGAGTGCACAAATTGACAACCGTTCTGTTAGATAGCTGCGTTTTAGATTTAGAAGCACATATTTCCCTGTGCTTACTGCCGTTTCTTCCATATGCCGGTAATGGGCTGAAAACGCGTGTTTTGGGACTCTGCAGAGAAGATGTTTGCAGACTGCTGAATCCACACACGGGTTTAACTCTGGAAGTTGAGTGCACACATTGACAACCGTTCTGTTAGATAGCTGCGTTTTGGATTTAGAAGCAGATATTTCCCTGTGCTTACTGCTGTTTCTTCCATATGCCGGTAAAGGGCTGAAAACGCCTGTTTTGGGACTCTGCAGAGAAAGTGTTTGCAGACTGCTGAATCCACACACGGGTTTAACTCTGGAAGTTGAGTGCACACATTGACAACCGTTCTGTTAGATAGCTGCGTTTTGGATTTAGAAGCAGATATTTCCCAGTGCTTACTGCTGTTTCTTCCATATGCCGGTAATGGGCTGAAAACGCCTGTTTTGGGACTCTGCAGAGAAAGTGTTTGTAGACTGCTGAATCCACACACGGGCTTAACTCTGGAAGTTGAGTGCACACATTGACAACCGCTCTGTTAGATAGCTGCGTTTTGGATGTAGAAGCAGATATTTCCCTGTGCTTACTGCTGTTTCTTCCATATGCCGGTAATGGGCTGAAAACGCCTTTTTTGGGACTCTGCAGAGAAAGTGTTTGCAGACTGCTGAATCCACACACGGGTTTAACTCTGGAAGTTGAGTGCACACATTGACAACCGTTCTGTTAGATAGCTGCGTTTTGGATTTAGAAGCAGATATTTCCCTGTGCTTACTGCTGTTTCTTCCATATGCCGGTAATGGGCTGAAAACGCCTGTTTTGGGACTCTGCAGAGAAAGTGTTTGCAGACTGCTGAATCCACACACGGGTTTAACTCTGGAAGTTGAGTGCACACATTGACAACCGTTCTGTTAGATAGCTGCGTTTTGGATTTAGAAGCAGATATTTCCCTGTGCTTACTGCCGTTTCTTCCATATGCCGGTAATGGACTGAAAACGCCTGTTTTGGGACTCTGCAGAGAAAGTGTTTGCAGACTGCTGAATCCACACACGGGTTTAACTCTGGAAGTTGAGTGCACACATTGACAACCGTTCTGTTAGATAGCTGCGTTTTGGATTTAGAAGCAGATATTTCCCTGTGCTTACTGCCGTTTCTTCCATATGCCGGTAATGGGCTGAAAACGCCTGTTTTGGGACTCTGCAGAGAAAGTGTTTGCAGACTGCTGAATCCACACACGGGTTTAACTCTGGAAGTTGAGTGCACACATTGACAACCGTTCTGTTAGATAGCTGCGTTTTGGATTTAGAAGCAGATATATCCCTGGGCTTACTGCCGTTTCTTCCATATGCCGGTAATGGGCTGAAAACGCCTGTTTTGGGACTCTGCAGAGAAAGTGTTTGCAGACTGCTGAATCCACACACGGGTTTAACTCTGGAAGTTGAGTGCACACATTGACAACCGTTCTGTTAGATAGCTGCTTTTTGGATTTAGAAGCAGATATTTCCCTGTGCTTACTGCTGTTTCTTCCATATGCCGGTAATGGGCTGAAAACGCCTGTTTTGGGACTCTGCAGAGAAAGTGTTTGCAGACTGCTGAATCCACACACGGGTTTAACTCTGGAAGTTGAGTGCACACATTGACAACCGTTCTGTTAGATAGCTGCGTTTTGGATTTAGAAGCAGATATTTCCCTGTGCTTACTGCTGTTTCTTCCATATGCCGGTAAAGGGCTGAAAACGCCTGTTTTGGGACTCTGCAGAGAAAGTGTTTGCAGACTGCTGAATCCACACACGGGTTTAACTCTGGAAGTTGAGTGCACACATTGACAACCGTTCTGTTAGATAGCTGCGTTTTGGATTTAGAAGCAGATATTTCCCTGTGCTTACTTCCGTTTCTTCCATATGCCGGTAATGGGCTGAAAACGCCTGTTTTGGGACTCTGCAGAGAAAGTGTTTGCAGACTGCTGAATCCACACACGGGTTTAACTCTGGAAGTTGAGTGCACACATTGACAACCGTTCTGTTAGATAGCTGCGTTTTGGATTTAGAAGCAGATATTTCCCAGTGCTTACTGCTGTTTCTTCCATATGCCGGTAATGGGCTGAAAACGCCTGTTTTGGGACTCTGCAGAGAAAGTGTTTGTAGACTGCTGAATCCACACACGGGCTTAACTCTGGAAGTTGAGTGCACACATTGACAACCGTTCTGTTAGATAGCTGCGTTTTGGATTTAGAAGCAGATATTTCCCTGTGCTTACTGCTGTTTCTTCCATATGCCGGTAATGGGCTGAAAACGCCTGTTTTGGGACTCTGCAGAGAAAGTGTTTGCAGACTGCTGAATCCACACACGGGCTTAACTCTGGAAGTTGAGTGCACACATTGACAACCGTTCTGTTAGATAGCTGCGTTTTGGATTTAGAAGCAGATATTTCCCTGTGCTTACTGCTGTTTCTTCCATATGCCGGTAATGGGCTGAAAACGCCTGTTTTGGGACTCTGCAGAGAAAGTGTTTGCAGACTGCTGAATCCACACACGGGTTTAACTCTGGAAGTTGAGTGCACACATTGACAACCGTTCTGTTAGATAGCTGCGTTTTGGATTTAGAAGCAGATATTTCCCTGTGCTTACTGCTGTTTCTTCCATATGCCGGTAATGGGCTGAAAACGCCTGTTTTGGGACTCTGCAGAGAAAGTGTTTGCAGACTGCTGAATCCACACACGGGTTTAACTCTGGAAGTTGAGTGCACACATTGACAACCGTTCTGTTAGATAGCTGCGTTTTGGATTTAGAAGCAGATATTTCCTTGTGCTTACTGCCGTTTCTTCCATATGCCGGTAATGGACTGAAAACGCCTGTTTTGGGACTCTGCAGAGAAAGTGTTTGCAGACTGCTGAATCCACACACGGGTTTAACTCTGGAAGTTGAGTGCACACATTGACAACCGTTCTGTTAGATAGCTGCGTTTTGGATTTAGAAGCAGATATTTCCCTGTGCTTACTGCCGTTTCTTCCATATGCCGGTAATGGGCTGAAAACGCCTGTTTTGGGACTCTGCAGAGAAAGTGTTTGCAGACTGCTGAATCCACACACGGGTTTAACTCTGGAAGTTGAGTGCACACATTGACAACCGTTCTGTTAGATAGCTGCGTTTTGGATTTAGAAGCAGATATTTCCCTGGGCTTACTGCCGTTTCTTCCATATGCCGGTAATGGGCTGAAAACGCCTGTTTTGGGACTCTGCAGAGAAAGTGTTTGCAGACTGCTGAATCCACACACGGGTTTAACTCTGGAAGTTGAGTGCACACATTGACAACCGTTCTGTTAGATAGCTGCTTTTTGGATTTAGAAGCAGATATTTCCCTGTGCTTACTGCTGTTTCTTCCATATGCCGGTAATGGGCTGAAAACGCCTGTTTTGGGACTCTGCAGAGAAAGTGTTTGCAGACTGCTGAATCCACACACGGGTTTAACTCTGGAAGTTGAGTGCACACATTGACAACCGTTCTGTTAGATAGCTGCGTTTTGTATTTAGAAGCAGATATTTCCCTGTGCTTACTGCTGTTTCTTCCATATGCCGGTAATGGGCTGAAAACGCCTGTTTTGGGACTCTGCAGAGAAAGTGTTTGCAGACTGCTGAATCCACACACGGGTTTAACTCTGGAAGTTGAGTGCACACATTGACAACCGTTCTGTTAGATAGCTGCGTTTTGGATTTAGAAGCAGACATTTCCCTGTGCTTACTGCCGTTTCTTCCATATGCCGGTAATGGGCTGAAAACGCCTGTTTTGGGACTCTGCAGAGAAAGTGTTTGCAGACTGCTGAATCCACACACGGGTTTAACTCTGGAAGTTGAGTGCACACATTGACAACCGTTCTGTTAGATAGCTGCGTTTTGGATTTAGAAGCAGATATTTCCCTGTGCTTACTGCTGTTTCTTCCATATGCCGGTAATGGGCTGAAAACGCCTGTTTTGGGACTCTGCAGAGAAAGTGTTTGCAGACTGCTGAATCCACACACGGGTTTAACTCTGGAAGTTGAGTGCACACATTGACAACCGTTCTGTTAGATAGCTGCGTTTTGGATTTAGAAGCAGATATTTCCCAGTGCTTACTGCTGTTTCTTCCATATGCCGGTAATGGACTGAAAACGCCTGTTTTGGGACTCTGCAGAGAAAGTGTTTGCAGACTGCTGAATCCACACACGTGTTTAACTCTGGAAGTTGAGTGCACACATTGACAACCGTTCTGTTAGATAGCTGCGTTTTGGATTTAGAAGCAGATATTTCCCTGTGCTTACTGCCGTTTCTTCCATATGCCGGTAATGGGCTGAAAACGCCTGTTTTGGGACTCTGCAGAGAAAGTGTTTGCAGACTGCTGAATCCACACACGGGTTTAACTCTGGAAGTTGAGTGCACACATTGACAACCGTTCTGTTAGATAGCTGCGTTTTGGATTTAGAAGCAGATATTTCCCTGTGCTTACTGCTGTTTCTTCCATATGCCGGTAATGGACTGAAAACGCCTGTTTTGGGACTCTGCAGAGAAAGTGTTTGCAGACTGCTGAATCCACACACGGGTTTAACTCTGGAAGTTGAGTGCACACATTGACAACCGTTCTGTTAGATAGCTGCGTTTTGGATTTAGAAGCAGATATTTCCCTGTGCTTACTGCCGTTTCTTCCATATGCCGGTAATGGGCTGAAAACGCCTGTTTTGGGACTCTGCAGAGAAAGTGTTTGCAGACTGCTGAATCCACACACGGGTTTAACTCTGGAAGTTGAGTGCACACATTGACAACCGTTCTGTTAGATAGCTGCGTTTTGGATTTAGAAGCAGATATTTCCCTGTGCTTACTGCCGTTTCTTCCATATGCCGGTAATGGGCTGAAAACGCCTGTTTTGGGACTCTGCAGAGAAAGTGTTTGCAGACTGCTGAATCCACACACGGGTTTAACTCTGGAAGTTGAGTGCGCACATTGACAACCGTTCTGTTAGATAGCTGCGTTTTGGATTTAGAAGCAGATATTTCCCTGTGCTTACTGCTGTTTCTTCCATATGCCCGTAATGGGCTGAAAACGCCTGTTTTGGGACTCTGCAGAGAAAGTGTTTGCAGACTGCTGAATCCACACACGGGTTTAACTCTGGAAGTTGAGTGCACACATTGACAACCGTTCTGTTAGATAGCTGCGTTTTGGATTTAGAAGCAGATATTTCCCTGTGCTTACTGCCGTTTCTTCCATAAGCCGGTAAAGGGCTGAAAACGCCTGTTTTGGGACTCTGCAGAGAAAGTGTTTGCAAACTGCTGAATCCACACACGGGTTTAACTCTGGAAGTTGAGTGCACACATTGACAACCGTTCTGTTAGATAGCTGCGTTTTAGATTTAGAAGCACATATTTCCCTGTGCTTACTGCCGTTTCTTCCATATGCCGGTAATGGGCTGAAAACGCGTGTTTTGGGACTCTGCAGAGAAGATGTTTGCAGACTGCTGAATCCACACACGGGTTTAACTCTGGAAGTTGAGTGCACACATTGACAACCGTTCTGTTAGATAGCTGCGTTTTGGATTTAGAAGCACATATTTCCCTGTGCTTACTGCCGTTTCTTCCATATGCCGGTAATGGGCTGAAAACGCCTATTTTGGGACTCTGCAGAGAAAGTGTTTGCAGACTGCTGAATCCACACACGGGTTTAACTCTGGAAGTTGAGTGCACACATTGACAACCGTTCTGTTAGATAGCTGCGTTTTGGATTTAGAAGCAGATATTTCCCTGGGCTTACTGCTGTTTCTTCCATATGCCGGTAATGGGCTGAAAACGCCTGTTTTGGGAATCCGCAGAGAAAGTGTTTGCAGACTGCTGAATCCACACACGGGTTTAACTCTGGAAGTTGAGTGCACACATGGACAACCGTTCTGTTAGATAGCTGCGTTTTGGATTTAGAAGCAGATATTTCCCTGGGCTTACTGCTGTTTCTTCCATATGCCGGTAATGGGCTGAAAACGCCTGTTTTGGGACTCTGCAGAGAAAGTGTTTGCAGACTCCTGAATCCACACACGGGTTTAACTCTGGAAGTTGAGTGCACACATTGACAACCGTTCTGTTAGATAGCTGCGTTTTGGATTTAGAAGCAGATATTTCCCTGTGCTTACTGCCGTTTCTTCCATATGCCGGTAATGGGCTGAAAACGCCTGTTTTGGGACTCTGCAGAGAAAGTGTTTGCAGACTGCTGAATCCACACACGGGTTTAACTCTGGAAGTTGAGTGCACACATTGACAACCGTTCTGTTAGATAGCTGCGTTTTGGATTTAGAAGCAGATATTTCCCTGTGCTTACTGCCGTTTCTTCCATAAGCCGGTAAAGGGCTGAAAACGCCTGTTTTGGGACTCTGCAGAGAAAGTGTTTGCAGACTGCTGAATCCACACACGGGTTTAACTCTGGAAGTTGAGTGCACAAATTGACAACCGTTCTGTTAGATAGCTGCGTTTTAGATTTAGAAGCACATATTTCCCTGTGCTTACTGCCGTTTCTTCCATATGCCGGTAATGGGCTGAAAACGCGTGTTTTGGGACTCTGCAGAGAAGATGTTTGCAGACTGCTGAATCCACACACGGGTTTAACTCTGGAAGTTGAGTGCACACATTGACAACCGTTCTGTTAGATAGCTGCGTTTTGGATTTAGAAGCAGATATTTCCCTGTGCTTACTGCCGTTTCTTCCATATGCCGGTAATGGGCTGAAAACGCCTGTTTTGGGACTCTGCAGAGAAAGTGTTTGCAGACTGCTGAATCCACACACGGGTTTAACTCTGGAAGTTGAGTGCACACATTGACAACCGTTCTGTTAGATAGCTGCGTTTTGGATTTAGAAGCAGATATTTCCCTGTGCTTACTGCTGTTTCTTCCATATGCCGGTAATGGGCTGAAAACGCCTGTTTTGGGACTCCGCAGAGAAAGTGTTTGCAGACTGCTGAATCCACACACGGGTTTAACTCTGGAAGTTGAGTGCACACGTTGACAACCGTTCTGTTAGATAGCTGCGTTTTGGATTTAGAAGCAGATATTTCCCTGGGCTTACTGCTGTTTCTTCCATATGCCGGTAAAGGGCTGAAAACGCCTGTTTTGGGACTCTGCAGAGAAAGTGTTTGCAGACTGCTGAATCCACACACGGGTTTAACTCTGGAAGTTGAGTGCACACATTGACAACCGTTCTGTTAGATAGCTGCGTTTTGGATTTAGAAGCAGATATTTCCCTGTGCTTACTGCCGTTTCTTCCATATGCCGGTAATGGGCTGAAAACGCCTGTTTTGGGACTCTGCAGAGAAAGTGTTTGCAGACTGCTGAATCCACACACGGGTTTAACTCTGGAAGTTGAGTGCACACATTGACAACCGTTCTGTTAGATAGCTGCGTTTTGGATTTAGAAGCAGATATTTCCCTGTGCTTACTGCCGTTTCTTCCATATGCCGGTAATGGGCTGAAAACGCCTGTTTTGGGACTCTGCAGAGAAAGTGTTTGCAGACTGCTGAATCCACACACGGGTTTAACTCTGGAAGTTGAGTGCACACATTGACAACCGTTCTGTTAGATAGCTGCGTTTTGGATTTAGAAGCAGATATTTCCCTGTGCTTACTGCCGTTTCTTCCATATGCCGGTAATGGGCTGAAAACGCCTGTTTTGGGACTCTGCAGAGAAAGTGTTTGCAGACTGCTGAATCCACACACGGGTTTAACTCTGGAAGTTGAGTGCACACATTGACAACCGTTCTGTTAGATAGCTGCGTTTTGGATTTAGAAGCAGATATTTCCCTGGGCTTACTGCCGTTTCTTCCATATGCCGGTAATGGGCTGAAAACGCCTGTTTGGGGACTCTGCAGAGAAAGTGTTTGCAGACTGCTGAATCCACACACGGGTTTAACTCTGGAAGTTGAGTGCACACATTGACAACCGTTCTGTTAGATAGCTGCGTTTTGGATTTAGAAGCAGATATTTCCCTGGGCTTACTGCCGTTTCTTCCATATGCCGGTAATGGGCTGAAAACGCCTGTTTTGGGACTCTGCAGAGAAAGAGTTTCCAGACTGCTGAATCCACACACGGGTTTAACTCTGGAAGTTGAGTGCACACATTGACAACCGTTCTGTTAGATAGCTGCGTTTTGGATTTAGAAGCAGATATTTCCCTGTGCTTACTGCTGTTTCTTCCATATGCCGGTAAAGGGCTGAAAACGCCTGTTTTGGGACTCTGCAGAGAAAGTGTTTGCAGACTGCTGAATCCACACACGGGTTTAACTCTGGAAGTTGAGTGCACACATTGACAACCGTTCTGTTAGATAGCTGCGTTTTGGATTTAGAAGCAGATATTTCCCTGTGCTTACTGCCGTTTCTTCCATATGCCGGTAATGGGCTGAAAACGCCTGTTTTGGGACTCTGCAGAGAAAGGGTTTGCAGACTGCTGAATCCACACACGGGTTTAACTCTGGAAGTTGAATGCACACATTGACAACCGTTCTGTTAGATAGCTGCGTTTTGGATTTAGAAGCAGATATTTCCCAGTGCTTACTGCTGTTTCTTCCATATGCCGGTAATGGGCTGAAAACGCCTGTTTTGGGACTCTGCAGAGAAAGTGTTTGCAGACTGCTGAATCCACACACGGGTTTAACTCTGGAAGTTGAGTGCACACATTGACAACCGTTCTGTTAGATAGCTGCGTTTTGGATTTAGAAGCAGATATTTCCCTGTGCTTACTGCTGTTTCTTCCATATGCCGGTAATGGGCTGAAAACGCCTGTTTTGGGACTCTGCAGAGAAAGTGTTTGCAGACTGCTGAATCCACACACGGGTTTAACTCTGGAAGTTGAGTGCACACATTGACAACCGTTCTGTTAGATAGCTGCGTTTTGGATTTAGAAGCAGATATTTCCCTGGGCTTACTGCTGTTTCTTCCATATGCCGGTAATGGGCTGAAAACGCCTGTTTTGGGACTCTGCAGAGAAAGTGTTTGCAGACTGCTGAATCCACACACGGGTTTAACTCTGGAAGTTGAGTGCACACATTGACAACCGTTCTGTTAGATAGCTGCGTTTTGGATTTAGAAGCAGATATTTCCCTGTGCTTACTCCCGTTTCTTCCATATGTCGGTAATGGGCTGAAAACGCCTGTTTTGGGACTCTGCAGAGAAAGGGTTTGCAGACTGCTGAATCCACACACGGGTTTAACTCTGGAAGTTGAGTGCACACATTGACAACCGTTCTGTTAGATAGCTGCGTTTTGGATTTAGAAGCAGATATTTCCCTGTGCTTACTGCCGTTTCTTCCATATGCCGGTAATGGGCTGAAAACGCCTGTTTTGGGACTCTGTAGAGAAAGTGTTTGCAGACTGCTGAATCCACACACGGGTTTAACTCTGGAAGTTGAGTGCACACATTGACAACCGTTCTGTTAGATAGCTGCGTTTTGGATTTAGAAGCAGATATTTCCCTGTGCTTACTGCTGTTTCTTCCATATGCCGGTAAAGGGCTGAAAACGCCTGTTTTGGGACTCTGCAGAGAAAGTGTTTGCAGACTGCTGAATCCACACACGGGTTTAACTCTGGAAGTTGAGTGCACACATTGACAACCGTTCTGTTAGATAGCTGCGTTTTGGATTTAGAAGCAGATATTTCCCTGTGCTTACTGCCGTTTCTTCCATATGCCGGTAAAGGGCTGAAAACGCCTGTTTTGGGACTCTGCAGAGAAAGTGTTTGCAGACTGCTGAATCCACACACGGGTTTAACTCTGGAAGTTGAGTGCACACATTGACAACCGTTCTGTTAGATAGCTGCGTTTTGGATTTAGAAGCAGATATTTCCCAGTGCTTACTGCTGTTTCTTCCATATGCCGGTAATGGGCTGAAAACGCCTGTTTTGGGACTCTGCAGAGAAAGTGTTTGCAGACTGCTGAATCCACACACGGGTTTAACTCTGGAAGTTGAGTGCACACATTGACAACCGTTCTGTTAGATAGCTGCGTTTTGGATTTAGAAGCAGATATTTCCCTGTGCTTACTGCTGTTTCTTCCATATGCCGGTAATGGGCTGAAAACGCCTGTTTTGGGACTCTGCAGAGAAAGTGTTTGCAGACTGCTGAATCCACACACGGGTTTAACTCTGGAAGTTGAGTGCACACATTGACAACCGTTCTGTTAGATAGCTGCGTTTTGGATTTAGAAGCAGATATTTCCTGTGCTTACTGCTGTTTCTTCCATATGCCGGTAAAGGGCTGAAAACGCCTGTTTTGGGACTCTGCAGAGAAAGTGTTTGCAGACTGCTGAATCCACACACTGGTTTAACTCTGGAAGTTGAGTGCACACATTGACAACCGTTCTGTTAGATAGCTGCGTTTTGGATTTAGAAGCAGATATTTCCCTGTGCTTACTCCCGTTTCTTCCATATGTCGGTAATGGGCTGAAAACGCCTGTTTTGGGACTCTGCAGAGAAAGGGTTTGCAGACTGCTGAATCCACACACGGGTTTAACTCTGGAAGTTGAGTGCACACATTGACAACCGTTCTGTTAGATAGCTGCGTTTTGGATTTAGAAGCAGATATTTCCCTGTGCTTACTGCCGTTTCTTCCATATGCCGGTAATGGGCTGAAAACGCCTGTTTTGGGACTCTGTAGAGAAAGTGTTTGCAGACTGCTGAATCCACACACGGGTTTAACTCTGGAAGTTGAGTGCACACATTGACAACCGTTCTGTTAGATAGCTGCGTTTTGGATTTAGAAGCAGATATTTCCCTGGGCTTACTGCCGTTTCTTCCATATGCCGGTAATGGGCTGAAAACGCCTGTTTGGGGACTCTGCAGAGAAAGTGTTTGCAGACTGCTGAATCCACACACGGGTTTAACTCTGGAAGTTGAGTGCACACATTGACAACCGTTCTGTTAGATAGCTGCGTTTTGGATTTAGAAGCAGATATTTCCCTGGGCTTACTGCCGTTTCTTCCATATGCCGGTAATGGGCTGAAAACGCCTGTTTTGGGACTCTGCAGAGAAAGAGTTTCCAGACTGCTGAATCCACACACGGGTTTAACTCTGGAAGTTGAGTGCACACATTGACAACCGTTCTGTTAGATAGCTGCGTTTTGGATTTAGAAGCAGATATTTCCCTGTGCTTACTGCTGTTTCTTCCATATGCCGGTAATGGGCTGAAAACGCCTGTTTTGGGACTCTGCAGAGAAAGTGTTTGCAGACTGCTGAATCCACACACGGGTTTAACTCTGGAAGTTGAGTGCACACATTGACAACCGTTCTGTTAGATAGCTGCGTTTTGGATTTAGAAGCAGATATTTCCCTGTGCTTACTGCTGTTTCTTCCATATGCCGGTAATGGGCTGAAAACGTCTGTTTTGGGACTCTGCAGAGAAAGTGTTTGCAGACTGCTGAATCCACACACGGGTTTAACTCTGGAAGTTGAGTGCACACATTGACAACCGTTCTGTTAGATAGCTGCGTTTTGGATTTAGAAGCAGATATTTCCCTGTGCTTACTGCTGTTTCTTCCATATGCCGGTAAAGGGCTGAAAACGCCTGTTTTGGGACTCTGCAGAGAAAGTGTTTGCAGACTGCTGAATCCACACACGGGTTTAACTCTGGAAGTTGAGTGCACACATTGACAACCGTTCTGTTAGATAGCTGCGTTTTGGATTTAGAAGCAGATATTTCCCTGTGCTTACTGCCGTTTCTTCCATATGCCGGTAATGGGCTGAAAACGCCTGTTTTGGGACTCTGCAGAGAAAGTGTTTGCAGACTGCTGAATCCACACACGGGTTTAACTCTGGAAGTTGAATGCACACATTGACAACCGTTCTGTTAGATAGCTGCGTTTTGGATTTAGAAGCAGATATTTCCCAGTGCTTACTGCTGTTTCTTCCATATGCCGGTAATGGGCTGAAAACGCCTGTTTTGGGACTCTGCAGAGAAAGTGTTTGCAGACTGCTGAATCCACACACGGGTTTAACTCTGGAAGTTGAGTGCACACATTGACAACCGTTCTGTTAGATAGCTGCGTTTTGGATTTAGAAGCAGATATTTCCCTGTGCTTACTGCTGTTTCTTCCATATGCCGGTAATGGGCTGAAAACGCCTGTTTTGGGACTCTGCAGAGAAAGTGTTTGCAGACTGCTGAATCCACACACGGGTTTAACTCTGGAAGTTGAGTGCACACATTGACAACCGTTCTGTTAGATAGCTGCGTTTTGGATTTAGAAGCAGATATTTCCCTGTGCTTACTCCCGTTTCTTCCATATGTCGGTAATGGGCTGAAAACGCCTGTTTTGGGACTCTGCAGAGAAAGGGTTTGCAGACTGCTGAATCCACACACGGGTTTAACTCTGGAAGTTGAGTGCACACATTGACAACCGTTCTGTTAGATAGCTGCGTTTTGGATTTAGAAGCAGATATTTCCCTGTGCTTACTGCCGTTTCTTCCATATGCCGGTAATGGGCTGAAAACGCCTGTTTTGGGACTCTGTAGAGAAAGTGTTTGCAGACTGCTGAATCCACACACGGGTTTAACTCTGCAAGTTGAGTGCACACATTGACAACCGTTCTGTTAGATAGCTGCGTTTTGGATTTAGAAGCAGATATTTCCCTGGGCTTACTGCCGTTTCTTCCATATGCCGGTAATGGGCTGAAAACGCCTGTTTGGGGACTCTGCAGAGAAAGTGTTTGCAGACTGCTGAATCCACACACGGGTTTAACTCTGGAAGTTGAGTGCACACATTGACAACCGTTCTGTTAGATAGCTGCGTTTTGGATTTAGAAGCAGATATTTCCCTGGGCTTACTGCTGTTTCTTCCATATGCCGGTAAAGGGCTGAAAATGCCTGTTTTGGAACTCTGCAGAGAAAGTGTTTGCAGACTGCTGAATCCACACACGGGTTTAACTCTGGAAGTTGAGTGCACACATTGACAACTGTTCTGTTAGATAGCTGCGTTTTGGAATTAGAAGCAGATATTTCCCTGGGGTTACTGCTGTTTCTTCCATATGCCGGGTAAAGGGCTGAAAACGCCTGTTTTGGGACTCTGCAGAGAAAGTGTTTGCAGACTGCTGAATCCACACACGGGTTTAACTCTGGAAGTTGAGTGCACACATTGACAACCGTTCTGTTAGATAGCTGCTTTTTGATTTAGAAGCAGATATTTCCCTGTGCTTACTGCTGTTTCTTCCATATGCCGGTAAAGGGCTGAAAACGCCTGTTTTGGGACTCTGCAGAGAAAGTGTTTGCAGACTGCTGAATCCACACACGGGTTTAACTCTGGAAGTTTAGTGCACACATTGACAACCGTTCTGTTAGATAGCTGCGTTTTGGATTTAGAAGCAGATATTTCCCTGTGCTTACTGCTGTTTCTTCCATATGCCGATAATGGGCTGAAAACGCCTGTTTTGGGACTCTGCAGAGAAAGTGTTTGCAGACTGCTGAATCCACACACGGGTTTAACTCTGAAAGTTGAGTGCACACATTGACAACCGTTCTGTTAGATAGCTGCGTTTTGGATTTAGAAGCAGATATTTCCCTGTGCTTACTGCTGTTTCTTCCATATGCCGGTAATGGGCTGAAAACGCCTGTTTGGGGACTCTGCAGAGAAAGTGTTTGCAGACTACTGAATCCACACACCGGTTTAACTCTGGAAGTTGAGTGCCCACATTGACAACCGTTCTGTTAGATAGCTGCGTTTTGGATTTAGAAGCAGATATTTCCCTGTGCTTACTGCTGTTTCTTCCATATGCCGGTAATGGCCTGAAAACGCCTGTTTTGGGACTCTGCAGAGAAAGTGTTTGCAGACTGCTGAATCCACACACGGGTTTAACTCTGGAAGTTGAGTGCACACATTGACAACCGTTCTGTTAGATAGCTGCGTTTTGGATTTAGAAGCAGATATTTCCCTGGGCTTACTGCCGTTTCTTCCATATGCCGGTAAAGGGCTGAAAACGCCTGTTTTGGGACTCTGCAGAGAAAGTGTTTGCAGACTGCTGAATCCACACACGGGTTTAACTCTGGAAGTTGAGTGCACACATTGACAACCGTTCTGTTAGATAGCTGCGTTTTGGATTTAGAAGCAGATATTTCCCTGTGCTTACTGCCGTTTCTTCCATATGCCGGTAATGGGCTGAAAACGCCTGTTTTGGGACTCTGCAGAGAAGATGTTTGCAGACTGCTGAATCCACACACGGGTTTAACTCTGGAAGTTGAGTGCACACATTGACAACCGTTCTGTTAGATAGCTGCGTTTTGGATTTAGAAGCAGATATTTCCCTGTGCTTACTGCTGTTTCTTCCATATGCCGGTAAAGGGCTGAAAACGCCTGTTTTGGGACTCTGCAGAGAAAGTGTTTGCAGACTGCTGAATCCACACACGGGTTTAACTCTGGAAGTTGAGTGCACACATTGACAACCGTTCTGTTAGATAGCTGCGTTTTGGATTTAGAAGCAGATATTTCCCTGTGCTTACTGCTGTTTCTTCCATATGCCGGTAATGGACTGAAAACGCCTGTTTTGGGACTCTGCAGAGAAAGTGTTTGCAGACTGCTGAATCCACACACGGGTTTAACTCTGGAAGTTGAGTGCACACATTGACAACCGTTCTGTTAGATAGCTGCGTTTTGGATTTAGAAGCAGATATTTCCCTGTGCTTACTGCCGTTTCTTCCATATGCCGGTAATGGGCTGAAAACGCCTGTTTTGGGACTCTGCAGAGAAAGTGTTTGCAGACTGCTGAATCCACACACGGGTTTAACTCTGGAAGTTGAGTGCACACATTGACAACCGTTCTGTTAGATAGCTGCGTTTTGGATTTAGAAGCAGATATTTCCCTGTGCTTACTGCTGTTTCTTCCATATGCCGGTAATGGGCTGAAAACGCCTGTTTTGGGACTCTGCAGAGAAAGTGTTTGCAGACTGCTGAATCCACACACGGGTTTAACTCTGGAAGTTGAGTGCACACATTGACAACCGTTCTGTTAGATAGCTGCTTTTTGGATTTAGAAGCAGATATTTCCCTGTGCTTACTGCTGTTTCTTCCATATGCCGGTAATGGGCTGAAAACGACTGTTTTGGGACTCTGCAGAGAAAGTGTTTGCAGACTGCTGAATCCACACACGGGTTTAACTCTGGAAGTTGAGTGCACACATTGACAACCGTTCTGTTAGATAGCTGCGTTTTGGATTTAGAAGCAGATATTTCCCTGTGCTTACTGCTGTTTCTTCCATATGCCGGTAAAGGGCTGAAAACGCCTGTTTTGGGACTCTGCAGAGAAAGTGTTTGCAGACTGCTGAATCCACACACGGGTTTAACTCTGGAAGTTGAGTGCACACATTGACAACCGTTCTGTTAGATAGCTGCGTTTTGGATTTAGAAGCAGATATTTCCCTGTGCTTACTGCCGTTTCTTCCATATGCCGGTAATGGGCTGAAAACGCCTGTTTTGGGACTCTGCAGAGAAAGTGTTTGCAGACTGCTGAATCCACACACGGGTTTAACTCTGGAAGTTGAGTGCACACATTGACAACCGTTCTGTTAGATAGCTGCGTTTTGGATTTAGAAGCAGATATTTCCCAGTGCTTACTGCTGTTTCTTCCATATGCCGGTAAAGGGCTGAAAACGCCTGTTTTGGGACTCTGCAGAGAAAGTTTTTGCAGACTGCTGAATCCACACACGGGTTTAACTCTGGAAGTTGAGTGCACACATTGACAACCGTTCTGTTAGATAGCTGCGTTTTGGATTTAGAAGCAGATATTTCCCTGGGCTTACTGCCGTTTCTTCCATATGCCGGTAATGGGCTGAAAACGCCTGTTTGGGGACTCTGCAGAGAAAGTGTTTGCAGACTGCTGAATCCACACCCGGGTTTAACTCTGGAAGTTGAGTGCACACATTGACAACCGTTCTGTTAGATAGCTGCGTTTTGGATTTAGAAGCAGATATTTCCCTGTGCTTACTGCCGTTTCTTCCATATGCCGGTAATGGGCTGAAAACGCCTGTTTTGGGACTCTGCAGAGAAAGTGTTTGCAGACTGCTGAATCCACACACGGGTTTAACTCTGGAAGTTGAGTGCACACATTGATAACCGTTCTGTTAGATAGCTGCGTTTTGGATTTAGAAGCAGATATTTCCCAGTGCTTACTGCTGTTTCTTCCATATGCCGGTAATGGGCTGAAAACGCCTGTTTTGGGACTCTGCAGAGAAAGTGTTTGCAGACTGCTGAATCCACACACGGGTTTAACTCTGGAAGTTGAGTGCACACATTGACAACCGTTCTGTTAGATAGCTGCGTTTTGGATTTAGAAGCAGATATTTCCCAGTGCTTACTGCTGTTTCTTCCATATGCCGGTAATGGGCTGAAAACGCCTGTTTTGGGACTCTGCAGAGAAAGTGTTTGCAGACTGCTGAATCCACACACGGGTTTAACTCTGGAATTTGAGTGCACACATTGACAACCGTTCTGTTAGATAGCTGCGTTTTGGATTTAGAAGCAGATATTTCCCTGTGCTTACTGCCGTTTCTTCCATATGCCGGTAATGGGCTGAAAACGCCTGTTTTGGGACTCTGCAGAGAAAGTGTTTGCAGACTGCTGAATCCACACACGGGTTTAACTCTGGAAGTTGAGTGCACACATTGACAACCGTTCTGTTAGATAGCTGCGTTTTGGATTTAGAAGCAGATATTTCCCAGTGCTTACTGCTGTTTCTTCCATATGCCGGTAATGGGCTGAAAACGCCTGTTTTGGGACTCTGCAGAGAAAGTGTTTGCAGACTGCTGAATCCACACACGGGTTTAACTCTGGAAGTTGAGTGCACACATTGACAACCGTTCTGTTAGATAGCTGCGTTTTGGATTTAGAAGCAGATATTTCCCTGGGCTTACTGCCGTTTCTTCCATATGCCGGTAATGGGCTGAAAACGCCTGTTTGGGGACTCTGCAGAGAAAGTGTTTGCAGACTGCTGAATCCACACACGGGTTTAACTCTGGAAGTTGAGTGCACACATTGACAACCGTTCTGTTAGATAGCTGCGTTTTGGATTTAGAAGCAGATATTTCACTGGGCTTACTGCTGTTTCTTCCATATGCCGGTAAAGGGCTGAAAACGCCTGTTTTGGGACTCTGCAGAGAAAGTGTTTGCAGACTGCTGAATCCACACACGGGTTTAACTCTGGAAGTTGAGTGCACACATTGACAACCGTTCTGTTAGATAGCTGCGTTTTGGATTTAGAAGCAGATATTTCCCTGGGGTTACTGCTGTTTCTTCCATATGCCGGTAAAGGGCTGAAAACGCCTGTTTTGGGACTCTGCAGAGAAAGTGTTTGCAGACTGCTGAATCCACACACGGGTTTAACTCTGGAAGTTGAGTGCACACATTGACAACCGTTCTGTTAGATAGCTGCTTTTTGATTTAGAAGCAGATATTTCCCTGTGCTTACTGCTGTTTCTTCCATATGCCGGTAAAGGGCTGAAAACGCCTGTTTTGGGACTCTGCAGAGAAAGTGTTTGCAGACTGCTGAATCCACACACGGGTTTAACTCTGGAAGTTTAGTGCACACATTGACAACCGTTCTGTTAGATAGCTGCGTTTTGGATTTAGAAGCAGATATTTCCCTGTGCTTACTGCTGTTTCTTCCATATGCCGGTAATGGGCTGAAAACGCCTGTTTGGGGACTCTGCAGAGAAAGTGTTTGCAGACTACTGAATCCACACACCGGTTTAACTCTGGAAGTTGAGTGCCCTCATTGACAACCGTTCTGTTAGATAGCTGCGTTTTGGATTTAGAAGCAGATATTTCCCTGTGCTTACTGCTGTTTCTTCCATATGCCGGTAATGGCCTGAAAACGCCTGTTTTGGGACTCTGCAGAGAAAGTGTTTGCAGACTGCTGAATCCACACACGGGTTTAACTCTGGAAGTTGAGTGCACACATTGACAACCGTTCTGTTAGATAGCTGCGTTTTGGATTTAGAAGCAGATATTTCCCTGGGCTTACTGCCGTTTCTTCCATATGCCGGTAATGGGCTGAAAACGCCTGTTTTGGGACTCTGCAGAGAAAGTGTTTGCAGACTGCTGAATCCACACACGGGTTTAACTCTGGAAGTTGAGTGCACACATTGACAACCGTTCTGTTAGATAGCTGCGTTTTGGATTTAGAAGCAGATATTTCCCTGTGCTTACTGCTGTTTCTTCCATATGCCGGTAATGGGCTGAAAACGCCTGTTTTGGGACTCTGCAGAGAAGATGTTTGCAGACTGCTGAATCCACACACGGGTTTAACTCTGGAAGTTGAGTGCACACATTGACAACCGTTCTGTTAGATAGCTGCGTTTTGGATTTAGAAGCAGATATTTCCCAGTGCTTACTGCTGTTTCTTCCATATGCCGGTAATGGGCTGAAAACGCCTGTTTTGGGACTCTGCAGAGAAAGTGTTTGGAGACTGCTGAATCCACACACGGGTTTAACTCTGGAAGTTGAGTGCACACATTGACAACCGTTCTGTTAGATAGCTGCGTTTTGGATTTAGAAGCAGATATTTCCCTGTGCTTACTGCTGTTTCTTCCATATGCCGGTAATGGGCTGAAAACGCCTGTTTTGGGACTCTGCAGAGAAAGTGTTTGCAGACTGCTGAATCCACACACGGGTTTAACTCTGGAAGTTGAGTGCACACATTGACAACCGTTCTGTTAGATAGCTGCGTTTTGGATTTAGAAGCAGATATTTCCCTGTGCTTACTGCTGTTTCTTCCATATGCCGGTAATGGGCTGAAAACGCCTGTTTTGGGACTCTGCAGAGAAAGTGTTTGCAGACTGCTGAATCCACACACGGGTTTAACTCTGGAAGTTGAGTGCACACATTGACAACCGTTCTGTTAGATAGCTGCGTTTTGGATTTAGAAGCAGATATTTCCCTGTGCTTACTGCTGTTTCTTCCATATGCCGGTAATGGCCTGAAAACGCCTGTTTTGGGACTCTGCAGAGAAAGTGTTTGCAGACTGCTGAATCCACACACGGGTTTAACTCTGGAAGTTGAGTGCACACATTGACAACCGTTCTGTTAGATAGCTGCGTTTTGGATTTAGAAGCAGATATTTCCCTGGGCTTACTGCCGTTTCTTCCATATGCCGGTAATGGGCTGAAAACGCCTGTTTTGGGACTCTGCAGAGAAAGTGTTTGCAGACTGCTGAATCCACACACGGGTTTAACTCTGGAAGTTGAGTGCACACATTGACAACCGTTCTGTTAGATAGCTGCGTTTTGGATTTAGAAGCAGATATTTCCCTGTGCTTACTCCCGTTTCTTCCATATGTCGGTAATGGGCTGAAAACGCCTGTTTTGGGACTCTGCAGAGAAAGGGTTTGCAGACTGCTGAATCCACACACGGGTTTAACTCTGGAAGTTGAGTGCACACATTGACAACCGTTCTGTTAGATAGCTGCGTTTTGGATTTAGAAGCAGATATTTCCCTGTGCTTACTGCCGTTTCTTCCATATGCCGGTAATGGGCTGAAAACGCCTGTTTTGGGACTCTGCAGAGAAAGTGTTTGCAGACTGCTGAATCCACACACGGGTTTAACTCTGGAAGTTGAGTGCACACATTGACAACCGTTCTGTTAGATAGCTGCGTTTTGGATTTAGAAGCAGATATTTCCCTGTGCTTACTGCCGTTTCTTCCATATGCCGGTAATGGGCTGAAAACGCCTGTTTGGGGACTCTGCAGAGAAAGTGTTTGCAGACTGCTGAATCCCCACACGGGTTTTACTCTGGAAGTTGAGTGCACACATTGACAACCGTTCTGTTAGATAGCTGCGTTTTCGATTTAGAAGCAGATATTTCCCTGTGCTTACTGCTGTTTCTTCCATATGCCGGTAAAGGGCTGAAAACGCCTGTTTTGGGACTCTGCAGAGAAAGTGTTTGCAGACTGCTGAATCCACACACGGGTTTAACTCTGGAAGTTGAGTGCACACATTGACAACCGTTCTGTTAGATAGCTGCGTTTTGGATTTAGAAGCAGATATTTCCTGTGCTTACTGCTGTTTCTTCCATATGCCGGTAAAGGGCTGAAAACGCCTGTTTTGGGACTCTGCAGAGAAAGTGTTTGCAGACTGCTGAATCCACACACTGGTTTAACTCTGGAAGTTGAGTGCACACATTGACAACCGTTCTGTTAGATAGCTGCGTTTTGGATTTAGAAGCAGATATTTCCCTGTGCTTACTCCCGTTTCTTCCATATGTCGGTAATGGGCTGAAAACGCCTGTTTTGGGACTCTGCAGAGAAAGGGTTTGCAGACTGCTGAATCCACACACGGGTTTAACTCTGGAAGTTGAGTGCACACATTGACAACCGTTCTGTTAGATAGCTGCGTTTTGGATTTAGAAGCAGATATTTCCCTGTGCTTACTGCCGTTTCTTCCATATGCCGGTAATGGGCTGAAAACGCCTGTTTTGGGACTCTGTAGAGAAAGTGTTTGCAGACTGCTGAATCCACACACGGGTTTAACTCTGGAAGTTGAGTGCACACATTGACAACCGTTCTGTTAGATAGCTGCGTTTTGGATTTAGAAGCAGATATTTCCCTGGGCTTACTGCCGTTTCTTCCATATGCCGGTAATGGGCTGAAAACGCCTGTTTGGGGACTCTGCAGAGAAAGTGTTTGCAGACTGCTGAATCCACACACGGGTTTAACTCTGGAAGTTGAGTGCACACATTGACAACCGTTCTGTTAGATAGCTGCGTTTTGGATTTAGAAGCAGATATTTCACTGGGCTTACTGCCGTTTCTTCCATATGCCGGTAATGGGCTGAAAACGCCTGTTTTGGGACTCTGCAGAGAAAGAGTTTCCAGACTGCTGAATCCACACACGGGTTTAACTCTGGAAGTTGAGTGCACACATTGACAACCGTTCTGTTAGATAGCTGCGTTTTGGATTTAGAAGCAGATATTTCCCTGGGCTTACTGCTGTTTCTTCCATATGCCGGTAATGGGCTGAAAACGCCTGTTTTGGGACTCTGCAGAGAAAGTGTTTGCAGACTGCTGAATCCACACACGGGTTTAACTCTGGAAGTTGAGTGCACACATTGACAACCGTTCTGTTAGATAGCTGCGTTTTGGATTTAGAAGCAGATATTTCCCTGTGCTTACTGCTGTTTCTTCCATATGCCGGTAATGGGCTGAAAACGTCTGTTTTGGGACTCTGCAGAGAAAGTGTTTGCAGACTGCTGAATCCACACACGGGTTTAACTCTGGAAGTTGAGTGCACACATTGACAACCGTTCTGTTAGATAGCTGCGTTTTGGATTTAGAAGCAGATATTTCCCTGTGCTTACTGCTGTTTCTTCCATATGCCGGTAAAGGGCTGAAAACGCCTGTTTTGGGACTCTGCAGAGAAAGTGTTTGCAGACTGCTGAATCCACACACGGGTTTAACTCTGGAAGTTGAGTGCACACATTGACAACCGTTCTGTTAGATAGCTGCGTTTTGGATTTAGAAGCAGATATTTCCCTGTGCTTACTGCCGTTTCTTCCATATGCCGGTAATGGGCTGAAAACGCCTGTTTTGGGACTCTGCAGAGAAAGTGTTTGCAGACTGCTGAATCCACACACGGGTTTAACTCTGGAAGTTGAATGCACACATTGACAACCGTTCTGTTAGATAGCTGCGTTTTGGATTTAGAAGCAGATATTTCCCAGTGCTTACTGCTGTTTCTTCCATATGCCGGTAATGGGCTGAAAACGCCTGTTTTGGGACTCTGCAGAGAAAGTGTTTGCAGACTGCTGAATCCACACACGGGTTTAACTCTGGAAGTTGAGTGCACACATTGACAACCGTTCTGTTAGATAGCTGCGTTTTGGATTTAGAAGCAGATATTTCCCTGTGGTTACTGCTGTTTCTTCCATATGCCGGTAATGGGCTGAAAACGCCTGTTTTGGGACTCTGCAGAGAAAGTGTTTGCAGACTGCTGAATCCACACACGGGTTTAACTCTGGAAGTTGAGTGCACACATTGACAACCGTTCTGTTAGATAGCTGCGTTTTGGATTTAGAAGCAGATATTTCCCTGTGCTTACTCCCGTTTCTTCCATATGTCGGTAATGGGCTGAAAACGCCTGTTTTGGGACTCTGCAGAGAAAGGGTTTGCAGACTGCTGAATCCACACACGGGTTTAACTCTGGAAGTTGAGTGCACACATTGACAACCGTTCTGTTAGATAGCTGCGTTTTGGATTTAGAAGCAGATATTTCCCTGTGCTTACTGCCGTTTCTTCCATATGCCGGTAATGGGCTGAAAACGCCTGTTTTGGGACTCTGTAGAGAAAGTGTTTGCAGACTGCTGAATCCACACACGGGTTTAACTCTGGAAGTTGAGTGCACACATTGACAACCGTTCTGTTAGATAGCTGCGTTTTGGATTTAGAAGCAGATATTTCCCTGGGCTTACTGCCGTTTCTTCCATATGCCGGTAATGGGCTGAAAACGCCTGTTTGGGGACTCTGCAGAGAAAGTGTTTGCAGACTGCTGAATCCACACACGGGTTTAACTCTGGAAGTTGAGTGCACACATTGACAACCGTTCTGTTAGATAGCTGCGTTTTGGATTTAGAAGCAGATATTTCCCTGGGCTTACTGCTGTTTCTTCCATATGCCGGTAAAGGGCTGAAAATGCCTGTTTTGGAACTCTGCAGAGAAAGTGTTTGCAGACTGCTGAATCCACACACGGGTTTAACTCTGGAAGTTGAGTGCACACATTGACAACTGTTCTGTTAGATAGCTGCGTTTTGGAATTAGAAGCAGATATTTCCCTGGGGTTACTGCTGTTTCTTCCATATGCCGGTAAAGGGCTGAAAACGCCTGTTTTGGGACTCTGCAGAGAAAGTGTTTGCAGACTGCTGAATCCACACACGGGTTTAACTCTGGAAGTTGAGTGCACACATTGACAACCGTTCTGTTAGATAGCTGCTTTTTGATTTAGAAGCAGATATTTCCCTGTGCTTACTGCTGTTTCTTCCATATGCCGGTAAAGGGCTGAAAACGCCTGTTTTGGGACTCTGCAGAGAAAGTGTTTGCAGACTGCTGAATCCACACACTGGTT
The DNA here is from genome assembly GCF_030222135.1 of Aotus nancymaae. NCBI lineage: Eukaryota > Metazoa > Chordata > Mammalia > Primates > Aotidae > Aotus > Aotus nancymaae. Next base: position 72,265 of record NW_026988890.1, on the reverse strand, counting down.
TAACTCTGGAAGTTTAGTGCACACATTGACAACCGTTCTGTTAGATAGCTGCGTTTTGGATTTAGAAGCAGATATTTCCCTGTGCTTACTGCTGTTTCTTCCATATGCCGATAATGGGCTGAAAACGCCTGTTTTGGGACTCTGCAGAGAAAGTGTTTGCAGACTGCTGAATCCACACACGGGTTTAACTCTGGAAGTTGAGTGCACACATTGACAACCGTTCTGTTAGATAGCTGCGTTTTGGATTTAGAAGCAGATATTTCCCTGTGCTTACTGCTGTTTCTTCCATATGCCGGTAATGGGCTGAAAACGCCTGTTTGGGGACTCTGCAGAGAAAGTGTTTGCAGACTACTGAATCCACACACCGGTTTAACTCTGGAAGTTGAGTGCCCACATTGACAACCGTTCTGTTAGATAGCTGCGTTTTGGATTTAGAAGCAGATATTTCCCTGTGCTTACTGCTGTTTCTTCCATATGCCGGTAATGGCCTGAAAACGCCTGTTTTGGGACTCTGCAGAGAAAGTGTTTGCAGACTGCTGAATCCACACACGGGTTTAACTCTGGAAGTTGAGTGCACACATTGACAACCGTTCTGTTAGATAGCTGCGTTTTGGATTTAGAAGCAGATATTTCCCTGGGCTTACTGCCGTTTCTTCCATATGCCGGTAAAGGGCTGAAAACGCCTGTTTTGGGACTCTGCAGAGAAAGTGTTTGCAGACTGCTGAATCCACACACGGGTTTAACTCTGGAAGTTGAGTGCACACATTGACAACCGTTCTGTTAGATAGCTGCGTTTTGGATTTAGAAGCAGATATTTCCCTGTGCTTACTGCCGTTTCTTCCATATGCCGGTAATGGGCTGAAAACGCCTGTTTTGGGACTCTGCAGAGAAGATGTTTGCAGACTGCTGAATCCACACACGGGTTTAACTCTGGAAGTTGAGTGCACACATTGACAACCGTTCTGTTAGATAGCTGCGTTTTGGATTTAGAAGCAGATATTTCCCTGTGCTTACTGCTGTTTCTTCCATATGCCGGTAAAGGGCTGAAAACGCCTGTTTTGGGACTCTGCAGAGAAAGTGTTTGCAGACTGCTGAATCCACACACGGGTTTAACTCTGGAAGTTGAGTGCACACATTGACAACCGTTCTGTTAGATAGCTGCGTTTTGGATTTAGAAGCAGATATTTCCCTGTGCTTACTGCTGTTTCTTCCATATGCCGGTAATGGACTGAAAACGCCTGTTTTGGGACTCTGCAGAGAAAGTGTTTGCAGACTGCTGAATCCACACACGGGTTTAACTCTGGAAGTTGAGTGCACACATTGACAACCGTTCTGTTAGATAGCTGCGTTTTGGATTTAGAAGCAGATATTTCCCTGTGCTTACTGCCGTTTCTTCCATATGCCGGTAATGGGCTGAAAACGCCTGTTTTGGGACTCTGCAGAGAAAGTGTTTGCAGACTGCTGAATCCACACACGGGTTTAACTCTGGAAGTTGAGTGCACACATTGACAACCGTTCTGTTAGATAGCTGCGTTTTGGATTTAGAAGCAGATATTTCCCTGTGCTTACTGCCGTTTCTTCCATATGCCGGTAATGGGCTGAAAACGCCTGTTTTGGGACTCTGCAGAGAAAGTGTTTGCAGACTGCTGAATCCACACACGGGTTTAACTCTGGAAGTTGAGTGCACACATTGACAACCGTTCTGTTAGATAGCTGCGTTTTGGATTTAGAAGCAGATATTTCCCTGTGCTTACTGCTGTTTCTTCCATATGCCGGTAATGGGCTGAAAACGCCTGTTTTGGGACTCTGCAGAGAAAGTGTTTGCAGACTGCTGAATCCACACACGGGTTTAACTCTGGAAGTTGAGTGCACACATTGACAACCGTTCTGTTAGATAGCTGCTTTTTGGATTTAGAAGCAGATATTTCCCTGTGCTTACTGCTGTTTCTTCCATATGCCGGTAATGGGCTGAAAACGACTGTTTTGGGACTCTGCAGAGAAAGTGTTTGCAGACTGCTGAATCCACACACGGGTTTAACTCTGGAAGTTGAGTGCACACATTGACAACCGTTCTGTTAGATAGCTGCGTTTTGGATTTAGAAGCAGATATTTCCCTGTGCTTACTGCTGTTTCTTCCATATGCCGGTAAAGGGCTGAAAACGCCTGTTTTGGGACTCTGCAGAGAAAGTGTTTGCAGACTGCTGAATCCACACACGGGTTTAACTCTGGAAGTTGAGTGCACACATTGACAACCGTTCTGTTAGATAGCTGCGTTTTGGATTTAGAAGCAGATATTTCCCTGTGCTTACTGCCGTTTCTTCCATATGCCGGTAATGGGCTGAAAACGCCTGTTTTGGGACTCTGCAGAGAAAGTGTTTGCAGACTGCTGAATCCACACACGGGTTTAACTCTGGAAGTTGAGTGCACACATTGACAACCGTTCTGTTAGATAGCTGCGTTTTGGATTTAGAAGCAGATATTTCCCAGTGCTTACTGCTGTTTCTTCCATATGCCGGTAAAGGGTGAAAACGCCTGTTTTGGGACTCTGCAGAGAAAGTTTTTGCAGACTGCTGAATCCACACACGGGTTTAACTCTGGAAGTTGAGTGCACACATTGACAACCGTTCTGTTAGATAGCTGCGTTTTGGATTTAGAAGCAGATATTTCCCTGGGCTTACTGCCGTTTCTTCCATATGCCGGTAATGGGCTGAAAACGCCTGTTTGGGGACTCTGCAGAGAAAGTGTTTGCAGACTGCTGAATCCACACCCGGGTTTAACTCTGGAAGTTGAGTGCACACATTGACAACCGTTCTGTTAGATAGCTGCGTTTTGGATTTAGAAGCAGATATTTCCCTGTGCTTACTGCCGTTTCTTCCATATGCCGGTAATGGGCTGAAAACGCCTGTTTTGGGACTCTGCAGAGAAAGTGTTTGCAGACTGCTGAATCCACACACGGGTTTAACTCTGGAAGTTGAGTGCACACATTGATAACCGTTCTGTTAGATAGCTGCGTTTTGGATTTAGAAGCAGATATTTCCCAGTGCTTACTGCTGTTTCTTCCATATGCCGGTAATGGGCTGAAAACGCCTGTTTTGGGACTCTGCAGAGAAAGTGTTTGCAGACTGCTGAATCCACACACGGGTTTAACTCTGGAAGTTGAGTGCACACATTGACAACCGTTCTGTTAGATAGCTGCGTTTTGGATTTAGAAGCAGATATTTCCCAGTGCTTACTGCTGTTTCTTCCATATGCCGGTAATGGGCTGAAAACGCCTGTTTTGGGACTCTGCAGAGAAAGTGTTTGCAGACTGCTGAATCCACACACGGGTTTAACTCTGGAATTTGAGTGCACACATTGACAACCGTTCTGTTAGATAGCTGCGTTTTGGATTTAGAAGCAGATATTTCCCTGTGCTTACTGCCGTTTCTTCCATATGCCGGTAATGGGCTGAAAACGCCTGTTTTGGGACTCTGCAGAGAAAGTGTTTGCAGACTGCTGAATCCACACACGGGTTTAACTCTGGAAGTTGAGTGCACACATTGACAACCGTTCTGTTAGATAGCTGCGTTTTGGATTTAGAAGCAGATATTTCCCAGTGCTTACTGCTGTTTCTTCCATATGCCGGTAATGGGCTGAAAACGCCTGTTTTGGGACTCTGCAGAGAAAGTGTTTGCAGACTGCTGAATCCACACACGGGTTTAACTCTGGAAGTTGAGTGCACACATTGACAACCGTTCTGTTAGATAGCTGCGTTTTGGATTTAGAAGCAGATATTTCCCTGGGCTTACTGCCGTTTCTTCCATATGCCGGTAATGGGCTGAAAACGCCTGTTTGGGGACTCTGCAGAGAAAGTGTTTGCAGACTGCTGAATCCACACACGGGTTTAACTCTGGAAGTTGAGTGCACACATTGACAACCGTTCTGTTAGATAGCTGCGTTTTGGATTTAGAAGCAGATATTTCACTGGGCTTACTGCTGTTTCTTCCATATGCCGGTAAAGGGCTGAAAACGCCTGTTTTGGGACTCTGCAGAGAAAGTGTTTGCAGACTGCTGAATCCACACACGGGTTTAACTCTGGAAGTTGAGTGCACACATTGACAACCGTTCTGTTAGATAGCTGCGTTTTGGATTTAGAAGCAGATATTTCCCTGGGGTTACTGCTGTTTCTTCCATATGCCGGTAAAGGGCTGAAAACGCCTGTTTTGGGACTCTGCAGAGAAAGTGTTTGCAGACTGCTGAATCCACACACGGGTTTAACTCTGGAAGTTGAGTGCACACATTGACAACCGTTCTGTTAGATAGCTGCTTTTTGATTTAGAAGCAGATATTTCCCTGTGCTTACTGCTGTTTCTTCCATATGCCGGTAAAGGGCTGAAAACGCCTGTTTTGGGACTCTGCAGAGAAAGTGTTTGCAGACTGCTGAATCCACACACGGGTTTAACTCTGGAAGTTTAGTGCACACATTGACAACCGTTCTGTTAGATAGCTGCGTTTTGGATTTAGAAGCAGATATTTCCCTGTGCTTACTGCTGTTTCTTCCATATGCCGGTAATGGGCTGAAAACGCCTGTTTGGGGACTCTGCAGAGAAAGTGTTTGCAGACTACTGAATCCACACACCGGTTTAACTCTGGAAGTTGAGTGCCCTCATTGACAACCGTTCTGTTAGATAGCTGCGTTTTGGATTTAGAAGCAGATATTTCCCTGTGCTTACTGCTGTTTCTTCCATATGCCGGTAATGGCCTGAAAACGCCTGTTTTGGGACTCTGCAGAGAAAGTGTTTGCAGACTGCTGAATCCACACACGGGTTTAACTCTGGAAGTTGAGTGCACACATTGACAACCGTTCTGTTAGATAGCTGCGTTTTGGATTTAGAAGCAGATATTTCCCTGGGCTTACTGCCGTTTCTTCCATATGCCGGTAATGGGCTGAAAACGCCTGTTTTGGGACTCTGCAGAGAAAGTGTTTGCAGACTGCTGAATCCACACACGGGTTTAACTCTGGAAGTTGAGTGCACACATTGACAACCGTTCTGTTAGATAGCTGCGTTTTGGATTTAGAAGCAGATATTTCCCTGTGCTTACTGCCGTTTCTTCCATATGCCGGTAATGGGCTGAAAACGCCTGTTTTGGGACTCTGCAGAGAAGATGTTTGCAGACTGCTGAATCCACACACGGGTTTAACTCTGGAAGTTGAGTGCACACATTGACAACCGTTCTGTTAGATAGCTGCGTTTTGGATTTAGAAGCAGATATTTCCCAGTGCTTACTGCTGTTTCTTCCATATGCCGGTAATGGGCTGAAAACGCCTGTTTTGGGACTCTGCAGAGAAAGTGTTTGGAGACTGCTGAATCCACACACGGGTTTAACTCTGGAAGTTGAGTGCACACATTGACAACCGTTCTGTTAGATAGCTGCGTTTTGGATTTAGAAGCAGATATTTCCCTGTGCTTACTGCTGTTTCTTCCATATGCCGGTAATGGGCTGAAAACGCCTGTTTTGGGACTCTGCAGAGAAAGTGTTTGCAGACTGCTGAATCCACACACGGGTTTAACTCTGGAAGTTGAGTGCACACATTGACAACCGTTCTGTTAGATAGCTGCGTTTTGGATTTAGAAGCAGATATTTCCCTGTGCTTACTGCTGTTTCTTCCATATGCCGGTAATGGGCTGAAAACGCCTGTTTTGGGACTCTGCAGAGAAAGTGTTTGCAGACTGCTGAATCCACACACGGGTTTAACTCTGGAAGTTGAGTGCACACATTGACAACCGTTCTGTTAGATAGCTGCGTTTTGGATTTAGAAGCAGATATTTCCCTGTGCTTACTGCTGTTTCTTCCATATGCCGGTAATGGCCTGAAAACGCCTGTTTTGGGACTCTGCAGAGAAAGTGTTTGCAGACTGCTGAATCCACACACGGGTTTAACTCTGGAAGTTGAGTGCACACATTGACAACCGTTCTGTTAGATAGCTGCGTTTTGGATTTAGAAGCAGATATTTCCCTGGGCTTACTGCCGTTTCTTCCATATGCCGGTAATGGGCTGAAAACGCCTGTTTTGGGACTCTGCAGAGAAAGTGTTTGCAGACTGCTGAATCCACACACGGGTTTAACTCTGGAAGTTGAGTGCACACATTGACAACCGTTCTGTTAGATAGCTGCGTTTTGGATTTAGAAGCAGATATTTCCCTGTGCTTACTGCTGTTTCTTCCATATGCCGGTAATGGGCTGAAAACGCCTGTTTTGGGACTCTGCAGAGAAAGTGTTTGCAGACTGCTGAATCCACACACTGGTTTAACTCTGGAAGTTGAGTGCAAACATTGACAACCGTTCTGTTAGATAGCTGCGTTTTGGATTTAGAAGCAGATATTTCCCTGTGCTTACTCCCGTTTCTTCCATATGTCGGTAATGGGCTGAAAACGCCTGTTTTGGGACTCTGCAGAGAAAGGGTTTGCAGACTGCTGAATCCACACACGGGTTTAACTCTGGAAGTTGAGTGCACACATTGACAACCGTTCTGTTAGATAGCTGCGTTTTGGATTTAGAAGCAGATATTTCCCTGTGCTTACTGCCGTTTCTTCCATATGCCGGTAATGGGCTGAAAACGCCTGTTTTGGGACTCTGTAGAGAAAGTGTTTGCAGACTGCTGAATCCACACACGGGTTTAACTCTGGAAGTTGAGTGCACACATTGACAACCGTTCTGTTAGATAGCTGCGTTTTGGATTTAGAAGCAGATATTTCCCTGGGCTTACTGCCGTTTCTTCCATATGCCGGTAATGGGCTGAAAACGCCTGTTTTGGGACTCTGCAGAGAAAGTGTTTGCAGACTGCTGAATCCACACACTGGTTTAACTCTGGAAGTTGAGTGCACACATTGACAACCGTTCTGTTAGATAGCTGCGTTTTGGATTTAGAAGCAGATATTTCCCTGTGCTTACTCCCGTTTCTTCCATATGTCGGTAATGGGCTGAAAACGCCTGTTTTGGGACTCTGCAGAGAAAGGGTTTGCAGACTGCTGAATCCACACACGGGTTTAACTCTGGAAGTTGAGTGCACACATTGACAACCGTTCTGTTAGATAGCTGCGTTTTGGATTTAGAAGCAGATATTTCCCTGTGCTTACTGCCGTTTCTTCCATATGCCGGTAATGGGCTGAAAACGCCTGTTTTGGGACTCTGCAGAGAAAGTGTTTGCAGACTGCTGAATCCACACACGGGTTTAACTCTGGAAGTTGAGTGCACACATTGACAACCGTTCTGTTAGATAGCTGCGTTTTGGATTTAGAAGCAGATATTTCCCTGTGCTTACTGCCGTTTCTTCCATATGCCGGTAATGGGCTGAAAACGCCTGTTTGGGGACTCTGCAGAGAAAGTGTTTGCAGACTGCTGAATCCCCACACGGGTTTTACTCTGGAAGTTGAGTGCACACATTGACAACCGTTCTGTTAGATAGCTGCGTTTTCGATTTAGAAGCAGATATTTCCCTGTGCTTACTGCTGTTTCTTCCATATGCCGGTAAAGGGCTGAAAACGCCTGTTTTGGGACTCTGCAGAGAAAGTGTTTGCAGACTGCTGAATCCACACACGGGTTTAACTCTGGAAGTTGAGTGCACACATTGACAACCGTTCTGTTAGATAGCTGCGTTTTGGATTTAGAAGCAGATATTTCCCTGGGGTTACTGCTGTTTTTTCCATATGCCGGTAAAGGGCTGAAAACGCCTGTTTTGGGACTCTGCAGAGAAAGTGTTTGCAGACTGCTGAATCCACACACGGGTTTAACTCTGGAAGTTGAGTGCACACATTGACAACCGTTCTGTTAGATAGCTGCTTTTTGATTTAGAAGCAGATATTTCCCTGTGCTTACTGCTGTTTCTTCCATATGCCGGTAAAGGGCTGAAAACGCCTGTTTTGGGACTCTGCAGAGAAAGTGTTTGCATACTGCTGAATCCACACACGGGTTTAACTCTGGAAGTTGAGTGCACACATTGACAACCGTTCTGTTAGATAGCTGCGTTTTGGATTTAGAAGCAGATATTTCCCTGTGCTTACTGCCGTTTCTTCCATATGCCGGTAATGGGCTGAAAACGCCTGTTTTGGGACTCTGCAGAGAAAGTGTTTGCAGACTGCTGAATCCACACACTGGTTTAACTCTGGAAGTTGAGTGCACACATTGACAACCGTTCTGTTAGATAGCTGCGTTTTGGATTTAGAAGCAGATATTTCCCTGTGCTTACTGCCGTTTCTTCCATAAGCCGGTAAAGGGCTGAAAACGCCTGTTTTGGGACTCTGCAGAGAAAGTGTTTGCAGACTGCTGAATCCACACACGGGTTTAACTCTGGAAGTTGAGTGCACAAATTGACAACCGTTCTGTTAGATAGCTGCGTTTTGGATTTAGAAGCACATATTTCCCTGTGCTTACTGCCGTTTCTTCCATATGCCGGTAATGGGCTGAAAACGCGTGTTTTGGGACTCTGCAGAGAAGATGTTTGCAGACTGCTGAATCCACACACCGGTTTAACTCTGGAAGTTGAGTGCACACATTGACAACCGTTCTGTTAGATAGCTGCGTTTTGGATTTAGAAGCACAGATTTCCCTGTGCTTACTGCCGTTTCTTCCATATGCCGGTAATGGGCTGAAAACGCCTGTTTTGGGACTCTGCAGAGAAAGTGTTTGCAGACTGCTGAATCCACACACGGGTTTAACTCTGGAAGTTGAGTGCACACATTGACAACCGTTCTGTTAGATAGCTGCGTTTTGGATTTAGAAGCAGATATTTCCCTGTGCTTACTGCTGTTTCTTCCATATGCCGGTAATGGGCTGAAAACGCCTGTTTTGGGACTCTGCAGAGAAAGTGTTTGCAGACTGCTGAATCCACACACGGGTTTAACTCTGGAAGTTGAGTGCACACATTGACAACCGTTCTGTTAGATAGCTGCGTTTTGGATTTAGAAGCAGATATTTCCCTGGGCTTACTGCTGTTTCTTCCATATGCCGGTAAAGGGCTGAAAACGCCTGTTTTGGGACTCTGCAGAGAAAGTGTTTGCAGACTGCTGAATCCACACACGGGTTTAACTCTGGAAGTTGAGTGCACACATTGACAACCGTTCTGTTAGATAGCTGCGTTTTGGATTTAGAAGCAGATATTTCCCTGTGCTTACTGCCGTTTCTTCCATATGCCGGTAATGGGCTGAAAACGCCTGTTTTGGGACTCTGCAGAGAAAGTGTTTGCAGACTGCTGAATCCACACACGGGTTTAACTCTGGAAGTTGAGTGCACACATTGACAACCGTTCTGTTAGATAGCTGCGTTTTGGATTTAGAAGCAGATATTTCCCTGTGCTTACTGCCGTTTCTTCCATATGCCGGTAATGGGCTGAAAACGCCTGTTTTGGGACTCTGCAGAGAAAGTGTTTGCAGACTGCTGAATCCACACACGGGTTTAACTCTGGAAGTTTAGTGCACACATTGACAACCGTTCTGTTAGATAGCTGCGTTTTGGATTTAGAAGCAGATATTTCCCTGTGCTTACTGCCGTTTCTTCCATATGCCGGTAATGGGCTGAAAACGCCTGTTTTGGGACTCTGCAGAGAAAGTGGTTGCAGACTGCTGAATCCACACACGGGTTTAACTCTGGAAGTTGAGTGCACACATTGACAACCGTTCTGTTAGATAGCTGCGTTTTGGATTTAGAAGCAGATATTTCCCTGTGCTTACTGCTGTTTCTTCCATATGCCGGTAATGGGCTGAAAACGTCTGTTTTGGGACTCTGCAGAGAAAGTGTTTGCAGACTGCTGAATCCACCCACGGGTTTAACTCTGGAAGTTGAGTGCACACATTGACAACCGTTCTGTTAGATAGCTGCGTTTTGGATTTAGAAGCAGATATTTCCCTGTGCTTACTGCTGTTTCTTCCATATGCCGGTAAAGGGCTGAAAACGCCTGTTTTGGGACTCTGCAGAAAAAGTGTTTGCAGACTGCTGAATCCACACACGGGTTTAACTCTGGAAGTTGAGTGCACACATTGACAACCGTTCTGTTAGATAGCTGCGTTTTGGATTTAGAAGCAGATATTTCCCTGTGCTTACTGCTGTTTCTTCCATATGCCGGTAAAGGGCTGAAAACGACTGTTTTGGGACTCTGCAGAGAAAGGGTTTGCAGACTGCTGAATCCACACACTGGTTTAACTCTGGAAGTTGAGTGCACACATTGACAACCGTTCTGTTAGATAGCTGCGTTTTGGATTTAGAAGCAGATATTTCCCTGTGCTTACTCCCGTTTCTTCCATATGTCGGTAATGGGCTGAAAACGCCTGTTTTGGGACTCTGCAGAGAAAGTGTTTGCAGACTGCTGAATCCACACACGGGTTTAACTCTGGAAGTTGAGTGCACACATTGACAACCGTTCTGTTAGATAGCTGCGTTTTGGATTTAGAAGCAGATATTTCCCTGTGCTTACTGCCGTTTCTTCCATATGCCGGTAATGGGCTGAAAACGCCTGTTTTGGGACTCTGTAGAGAAAGTGTTTGCAGACTGCTGAATCCACACACGGGTTTAACTCTGGAAGTTGAGTGCACACATTGACAACCGTTCTGTTAGATAGCTGCGTTTTGGATTTAGAAGCAGATATTTCCCTGGGCTTACTGCTGTTTCTTCCATATGCCGGTAAAGGGCTGAAAACGCCTGTTTTGGGACTCTGCAGAGAAAGTGTTTGCAGACTGCTGAATCCACACACGGGTTTAACTCTGGAAGTTGAGTGCACACATTGACAACCGTTCTGTTAGATAGCTGCATTTTGGATTTAGAAGCAGATATTTCCCTGTGCTTACTGCCGTTTCTTCCATATGCCGGTAATGGGCTGAAAACGCCTGTTTTGGGACTCTGCAGAGAAGATGTTTGCAGACTGCTGAATCCAAACACGGGTTTAACTCTGGAAGTTGAGTGCACACATTGACAACCGTTCTGTTAGATAGCTGCGTTTTGGATTTAGAAGCAGATATTTCCCTGTGCTTACTGCTGTTTCTTCCATATGCCGGTAATGGGCTGAAAACGCCTGTTTTGGGACTCTGCAGAGAAAGTGTTTGCAGACTGCTGAATCCACACACGGGATTAACTCTGGAAGATGAGTGCACACATTGACAACCGTTCTGTTAGATAGCTGCGTTTTGGATTTAGAAGCAGATATTTCCCTGTGCTTACTGCTGTTTCTTCCATATGCCGGTAAAGGGCTGAAAACGCCTGTTTTGGGACTCTGCAGAGAAAGGGTTTGCAGACTGCTGAATCCACACGCTGGTTTAACTCTGGTAGTTGAGTGCACACATTGACAACCGTTCTGTTAGATAGCTGCGTTTTGGATTTAGAAGCAGATATTTCCCTGTGCTTACTGCTGTTTCTTCCATATGCCGCTAATGGGCTGAAAACGCCTGTTTTGGGACTCTGCAGAGAAAGTGTTTGCAGACTGCTGAATCCACACACGGGTTTAACTCTGGAAGTTGAGTGCACACATTGACAACCGTTCTGTTAGATAGCTGCGTTTTGGATTTAGAAGCACATATTTCCCTGTGCTTACTGCCGTTTCTTCCATATGCCGGTAATGGGCTGAAAACGCGTGTTTTGGGACTCTGCAGAGAAGATGTTTGCAGACTGCTGAATCCACACACGGGTTTAACTCTGGAAGTTGAGTGCACACATTGACAACCGTTCTGTTAGATAGCTGCGTTTTGGATTTAGAAGCAGATATTTCCCTGTGCTTACTGCCGTTTCTTCCATATGCCGGTAATGGGCTGAAAATGCCTGTTTTGGGACTCTGTAGAGAAAGTGTTTGCAGACTGCTGAATCCACACACGGGTTTAACTCTGGAAGTTGAGTGCACACATTGACAACCGTTCTGTTAGATAGCTGCGTTTTGGATTTAGAAGCAGATATTTCCCTGTGCTTACTGCTGTTTCTTCCATATGCCGGTAAAGGGCTGAAAACGCCTGTTTTGGGACTCTGCAGAGAAAGTGTTTGCAGACTGCTGAATCCACACACGGGTTTAACTCTGGAAGTTGAGTGCACACATTGACAACCGTTCTGTTAGATAGCTGCGTTTTGGATTTAGAAGCAGATATTTCCCTGTGCTTACTGCCGTTTCTTCCATATGCCGGTAATGGGCTGAAAACGCCTGTTTTGGGACTCTGCAGAGAAAGTGTTTGCAGACTGCTGAATCCACACACGGGTTTAACTCTGGAAGTTGAGTGCACACATTGACAACCGTTCTGTTAGATAGCTGCGTTTTGGATTTAGAAGCAGATATTTCCCAGTGCTTACTGCTGTTTCTTCCATATGCCGGTAATGGGCTGAAAACGCCTGTTTTGGGACTCTGCAGAGAAAGTGTTTGCAGACTGCTGAATCCACACACGGGTTTAACTCTGGAAGTTGAGTGCACACATTGACAACCGTTCTGTTAGATAGCTGCGTTTTGGATTTAGAAGCAGATATTTCCCTGTGCTTACTGCTGTTTCTTCCATATGCCGGTAATGGGCTGAAAACGCCTGTTTTGGGACTCTGCAGAGAAAGTGTTTGCAGACTGCTGAATCCACACACGGGTTTAACTCTGGAAGTTGAGTGCACACATTGACAACCGTTCTGTTAGATAGCTGCGTTTTGGATTTAGAAGCAGATATTTCCCTGGGCTTACTGCTGTTTCTTCCATATGCCGGTAATGGGCTGAAAACGCCTGTTTTGGGACTCTGCAGAGAAAGTGTTTGCAGACTGCTGAATCCACACACGGGTTTAACTCTGGAAGTTGAGTGCACACATTGACAACCGTTCTGTTAGATAGCTGCGTTTTGGATTTAGAAGCAGATATTTCCTGTGCTTACTGCTGTTTCTTCCATATGCCGGTAAAGGGCTGAAAACGCCTGTTTTGGGACTCTGCAGAGAAAGTGTTTGCAGACTGCTGAATCCACACACTGGTTTAACTCTGGAAGTTGAGTGCACACATTGACAACCGTTCTGTTAGATAGCTGCGTTTTGGATTTAGAAGCAGATATTTCCCTGTGCTTACTCCCGTTTCTTCCATATGTCGGTAATGGGCTGAAAACGCCTGTTTTGGGACTCTGCAGAGAAAGGGTTTGCAGACTGCTGAATCCACACACGGGTTTAACTCTGGAAGTTGAGTGCACACATTGACAACCGTTCTGTTAGATAGCTGCTATTTGGATTTAGAAGCAGATATTTCCCTGTGCTTACTGCCGTTTCTTCCATATGCCGGTAATGGGCTGAAAACGCCTGTTTTGGGACTCTGTAGAGAAAGTGTTTGCAGACTGCTGAATCCACACACGGGTTTTAACTCTGGAAGTTGAGTGCACACATTGACAACCGTTCTGTTAGATAGCTGCGTTTTGGATTTAGAAGCAGATATTTCCCTGGGCTTACTGCCGTTTCTTCCATATGCCGGTAATGGGCTGAAAACGCCTGTTTGGGGACTCTGCAGAGAAAGTGTTTGCAGACTGCTGAATCCACACACGGGTTTAACTCTGGAAGTTGAGTGCACACATTGACAACCGTTCTGTTAGATAGCTGCTTTTTGATTTAGAAGCAGATATTTCCCTGTGCTTACTGCTGTTTCTTCCATATGCCGGTAAAGGGCTGAAAACGCCTGTTTTGGGACTCTGCAGAGAAAGTGTTTGCAGACTGCTGAATCCACACACGGGTTTAACTCTGGAAGTTGAGTGCACACATTGACAACCGTTCTGTTAGATAGCTGCGTTTTGGATTTAGAAGCAGATATTTCCCTGTGCTTACTGCTGTTTCTTCCATATGCCGGTAATGGACTGAAAACGCCTGTTTTGGGACTCTGCAGAGAAAGTGTTTGCAGACTGCTGAATCCACACACGGGTTTAACTCTGGAAGTTGAGTGCACACATTGACAACCGTTCTGTTAGATAGCTGCGTTTTGGATTTAGAAGCAGATATTTCCCTGTGCTTACTGCCGTTTCTTCCATATGCCGGTAATGGGCTGAAAACGCCTGTTTTGGGACTCTGCAGAGAAAGTGTTTGCAGACTGCTGAATCCACACACGGGTTTAACTCTGGAAGTTGAGTGCACACATTGACAACCGTTCTGTTAGATAGCTGCGTTTTGGATTTAGAAGCAGATATTTCCCTGTGCTTACTGCCGTTTCTTCCATATGCCGGTAATGGGCTGAAAACGCCTGTTTTGGGACTCTGCAGAGAAAGTGTTTGCAGACTGCTGAATCCACACACGGGTTTAACTCTGGAAGTTGAGTGCACACATTGACAACCGTTCTGTTAGATAGCTGCGTTTTGGATTTAGAAGCAGATATTTCCCTGTGCTTACTGCTGTTTCTTCCATATGCCGGTAATGGGCTGAAAACGCCTGTTTTGGGACTCTGCAGAGAAAGTGTTTGCAGACTGCTGAATCCACACACGGGTTTAACTCTGGAAGTTGAGTGCACACATTGACAACCGTTCTGTTAGATAGCTGCTTTTTGGATTTAGAAGCAGATATTTCCCTGTGCTTACTGCTGTTTCTTCCATATGCCGGTAATGGGCTGAAAACGTCTGTTTTGGGACTCTGCAGAGAAAGTGTTTGCAGACTGCTGAATCCACACACGGGTTTAACTCTGGAAGTTGAGTGCACACATTGACAACCGTTCTGTTAGATAGCTGCGTTTTGGATTTAGAAGCAGATATTTCCCTGTGCTTACTGCCGTTTCTTCCATATGCCGGTAATGGGCTGAAAACGCCTGTTTTGGGACTCTGCAGAGAAAGTGTTTGCAGACTGCTGAATCCACACACTGGTTTAACTCTGGAAGTTGAGTGCACACATTGACAACCGTTCTGTTAGATAGCTGCGTTTTGGATTTAGAAGCAGATATTTCCCAGTGCTTACTGCTGTTTCTTCCATATGCCGGTAATGGGCTGAAAACGCCTGTTTTGGGACTCTGCAGAGAAAGTGTTTGCAGACTGCTGAATCCACACACGGGTTTAACTCTGGAAGTTGAGTGCACACATTGACAACCGTTCTGTTAGATAGCTGCGTTTTGGATTTAGAAGCAGATATTTCCCTGGGCTTACTGCCGTTTCTTCCATATGCCGGTAATGGGCTGAAAACGCCTGTTTGGGGACTCTGCAGAGAAAGTGTTTGCAGACTGCTGAATCCACACACGGGTTTAACTCTGGAAGTTGAGTGCACACATTGACAACCGTTCTGTTAGATAGCTGCGTTTTGGATTTAGAAGCAGATATTTCCCTGTGCTTACTGCCGTTTCTTCCATATGCCGGTAATGGGCTGAAAACGCCTGTTTTGGGACTCTGCAGAGAAAGTGTTTGCAGACTGCTGAATCCACACACGGGTTTAACTCTGGAAGTTGAGTGCACACATTGACAAAACCGTTCTGTTAGATAGCTGCGTTTTGGATTTAGAAGCAGATATTTCACTGGGCTTACTGCTGTTTCTTCCATATGCCGGTAAAGGGCTGAAAACGCCTGTTTTGGGACTCTGCAGAGAAAGTGTTTGCAGACTGCTGAATCCACACACGGGTTTAACTCTGGAAGTTGAGTGCACACATTGACAACCGTTCTGTTAGATAGCTGCGTTTTGGATTTAGAAGCAGATATTTCCCTGGGGTTACTGCTGTTTCTTCCATATGCCGGTAAAGGGCTGAAAACGCCTGTTTTGGGACTCTGCAGAGAAAGTGTTTGCAGACTGCTGAATCCACACACGGGTTTAACTCTGGAAGTTGAGTGCACACATTGACAACCGTTCTGTTAGATAGCTGCTTTTTGATTTAGAAGCAGATATTTCCCTGTGCTTACTGCTGTTTCTTCCATATGCCGGTAAAGGGCTGAAAACGCCTGTTTTGGGACTCTGCAGAGAAAGTGTTTGCAGACTGCTGAATCCACACACGGGTTTAACTCTGGAAGTTTAGTGCACACATTGACAACCGTTCTGTTAGATAGCTGCGTTTTGGATTTAGAAGCAGATATTTCCCTGTGCTTACTGCTGTTTCTTCCATATGCCGGTAATGGGCTGAAAACGCCTGTTTGGGGACTCTGCAGAGAAAGTGTTTGCAGACTACTGAATCCACACACCGGTTTAACTCTGGAAGTTGAGTGCACACATTGACAACCGTTCTGTTAGATAGCTGCGTTTTGGATTTAGAAGCAGATATTTCCCTGTGCTTACTGCTGTTTCTTCCATATGCCGGTAATGGCCTGAAAACGCCTGTTTTGGGACTCTGCAGAGAAAGTGTTTGCAGACTGCTGAATCCACACACAGGTTTAACTCTGGAAGTTGAGTGCACACATTGACAACCGTTCTGTTAGATAGCTGCGTTTTGGATTTAGAAGCAGATATTTCCCTGTGCTTACTGCCGTTTCTTCCATATGCCGGTAATGGGCTGAAAACGCCTGTTTTGGGACTCTGCAGAGAAGATGTTTGCAGACTGCTGAATCCACACACGGGTTTAACTCTGGAAGTTGAGTGCACACATTGACAACCGTTCTGTTAGATAGCTGCGTTTTGGATTTAGAAGCAGATATTTCCCTGTGCTTACTGCTGTTTCTTCCATATGCCGGTAATGGGCTGAAAACGCCTGTTTTGGGACTCTGCAGAGAAGATGTTTGCAGACTGCTGAATCCACACACGGGTTTAACTCTGGAAGTTGAGTGCACACATTGACAACCGTTCTGTTAGATAGCTGCGTTTTGGATTTAGAAGCAGATATTTCCCAGTGCTTACTGCTGTTTCTTCCATATGCCGGTAATGGGCTGAAAACGCCTGTTTTGGGACTCTGCAGAGAAAGTGTTTGGAGACTGCTGAATCCACACACGGGTTTAACTCTGGAAGTTGAGTGCACACATTGACAACCGTTCTGTTAGATAGCTGCGTTTTGGATTTAGAAGCAGATATTTCCCTGTGCTTACTGCTGTTTCTTCCATATGCCGGTAATGGGCTGAAAACGCCTGTTTTGGGACTCTGCAGAGAAAGTGTTTGCAGACTGCTGAATCCACACACGGGTTTAACTCTGGAAGTTGAGTGCACACATTGACAACCGTTCTGTTAGATAGCTGCGTTTTGGATTTAGAAGCAGATATTTCCCTGTGCTTACTGCTGTTTCTTCCATATGCCGGTAATGGGCTGAAAACGCCTGTTTTGGGACTCTGCAGAGAAAGTGTTTGCAGACTGCTGAATCCACACACTGGTTTAACTCTGGAAGTTGAGTGCACACATTGACAACCGTTCTGTTAGATAGCTGCGTTTTGGATTTAGAAGCAGATATTTCCCTGTGCTTACTCCCGTTTCTTCCATATGTCGGTAATGGGCTGAAAACGCCTGTTTTGGGACTCTGCAGAGAAAGTGTTTGCAGACTGCTGAATCCACACACGGGTTTAACTCTGGAAGTTGAGTGCACACATTGACAACCGTTCTGTTAGATAGCTGCGTTTTGGATTTAGAAGCAGATATTTCCCTGTGCTTACTGCCGTTTCTTCCATATGCCGGTAATGGGCTGAAAACGCCTGTTTTGGGACTCTGTAGAGAAAGTGTTTGCAGACTGCTGAATCCACACACGGGTTTAACTCTGGAAGTTGAGTGCACACATTGACAACCGTTCTGTTAGATAGCTGCGTTTTGGATTTAGAAGCAGATATTTCCCTGGGCTTACTGCCGTTTCTTCCATATGCCGGTAATGGGCTGAAAACGCCTGTTTTGGGACTCTGCAGAGAAAGTGTTTGCAGACTGCTGAATCCACACACTGGTTTAACTCTGGAAGTTGAGTGCACACATTGACAACCGTTCTGTTAGATAGCTGCGTTTTGGATTTAGAAGCAGATATTTCCCTGTGCTTACTCCCGTTTCTTCCATATGTCGGTAATGGGCTAAAAACGCCTGTTTTGGGACTCTGCAGAGAAAGGGTTTGCAGACTGCTGAATCCACACACGGGTTTAACTCTGGAAGTTGAGTGCACACATTGACAACCGTTCTGTTAGATAGCTGCGTTTTGGATTTAGAAGCAGATATTTCCCTGTGCTTACTGCCGTTTCTTCCATATGCCGGTAATGGGCTGAATACGCCTGTTTTGGGACTCTGTAGAGAAAGTGTTTGCAGACTGCTGAATCCACACACGGGTTTAACTCTGGAAGTTGAGTGCACACATTGACAACCGTTCTGTTAGATAGCTGCGTTTTGGATTTAGAAGCAGATATTTCCCTGGGCTTACTGCCGTTTCTTCCATATGCCGGTAATGGGCTGAAAACGCCTGTTTGGGGACTCTGCAGAGAAAGTGTTTGCAGACTGCTGAATCCACACACGGGTTTAACTCTGGAAGTTGAGTGCACACATTGACAACCGTTCTGTTAGATAGCTGCGTTTTCGATTTAGAAGCAGATATTTCCCAGTGCTTACTGCTGTTTCTTCCATATGCCGGTAAAGGGCTGAAAACGCCTGTTTTGGGACTCTGCAGAGAAAGTGTTTGCAGACTGCTGAATCCACACACGGGTTTAACTCTGGAAGTTGAGTGCACACATTGACAACCGTTCTGTTAGATAGCTGCGTTTTGGATTTAGAAGCAGATATTTCCCTGGGGTTACTGCTGTTTCTTCCATATGCCGGTAAAGGGCTGAAAACGCCTGTTTTGGGACTCTGCAGAGAAAGTGTTTGCAGACTGCTGAATCCACACACGGGTTTAACTCTGGAAGTTGAGTGCACACATTGACAACCGTTCTGTTAGATAGCTGCTTTTTGATTTAGAAGCAGATATTTCCCTGTGCTTACTGCTGTTTCTTCCATATGCCGGTAAAGGGCTGAAAACGCCTGTTTTGGGACTCTGCAGAGAAAGTGTTTGCAGACTGCTGAATCCACACACGGGTTTAACTCTGGAAGTTGAGTGCACACATTGACAACCGTTCTGTTAGATAGCTGCGTTTTGGATTTAGAAGCAGATATTTCCCTGTGCTTACTGCCGTTTCTTCCATATGCCGGTAATGGGCTGAAAACGCCTGTTTTGGGACTCTGCAGAGAAAGTGTTTGCAGACTGCTGAATCCACACACGGGTTTAACTCTGGAAGTTGAGTGCACACATTGACAACCGTTCTGTTAGATAGCTGCGTTTTGGATTTAGAAGCAGATATTTCCCTGTGCTTACTGCCGTTTCTTCCATAAGCCGGTAAAGGTCTGAAAACGCCTGTTTTGGGACTCTGCAGAGAAAGTGTTTGCAGACTGCTGAATCCACACACGGGTTTAACTCTGGAAGTTGAGTGCACACATTGACAACCGTTCTGTTAGATAGCTGCGTTTTGGATTTAGAAGCACATATTTCCCTGTGCTTACTGCCGTTTCTTCCATATGCCGGTAAGGGGTGAAAACGCGTGTTTTGGGACTCTGCAGAGAAGATGTTTGCAGACTGCTGAATCCACACACCGGTTTAACTCTGGAAGTTGAGTGCACACATTGACAACCGTTCTGTTAGATAGCTGCGTTTTGGATTTAGAAGCACATACTTCCCTGTGCTTACTGCCGTTTCTTCCATATGCCGGTAATGGGCTGAAAACGCCTGTTTTGGGACTCTGCAGAGAAAGTGTTTGCAGACTGCTGAATCCACACACGGGTTTAACTCTGGAAGTTGAGTGCACACATTGACAACCGTTCTGTTAGATAGCTGCGTTTTGGATTTAGAAGCAGATATTTCCCTGTGCTTACTGCTGTTTCTTCCATATGCCGGTAATGGGCTGAAAACGCCTGTTTTGGGACTCTGCAGAGAAAGTGTTTGCAGACTGCTGAATCCACACACGGGTTTAACTCTGGAAGTTGAGTGCACACATTGACAACCGTTCTGTTAGATAGCTGCGTTTTGGATTTAGAAGCAGATATTTCCCTGGGCTTACTGCTGTTTCTTCCATATGCCGGTAAAGGGCTGAAAACGCCTGTTTTGGGACTCTGCAGAGAAAGTGTTTGCAGACTGCTGAATCCACACACGGGTTTAACTCTGGAAGTTGAGTGCACACATTGACAACCGTTCTGTTAGATAGCTGCGTTTTGGATTTAGAATCACATATTTCCCTGTGCTTACTGCCGTTTCTTCCATATGCCGGTAATGGGCTGAAAACGCCTGTTTTGGGACTCTGCAGAGAAAGTGTTTGCAGACTGCTGAATCCACACACGGGTTTGACTCTGGAAGTTGAGTGCACACATTGACAACCGTTCTGTTAGATAGCTGCGTTTTGGATTTAGAAGCAGATATTTCCCTGTGCTTACTGCCGTTTCTTCCATATGCCGGTAATGGGCTGAAAACGCCTGTTTTGGGACTCTGCAGAGAAAGTGTTTGCAGACTGCTGAATCCACACACGGGTTTAACTCTGGAAGTTTAGTGCACACATTGACAACCGTTCTGTTAGATAGCTGCGTTTTGGATTTAGAAGCAGATATTTCCCTGTGCTTACTGCCGTTTCTTCCATATGCCGGTAATGGGCTGAAAACGCCTGTTTTGGGACTCTGCAGAGAAAGTGGTTGCAGACTGCTGAATCCACACACGGGTTTAACTCTGGAAGTTGAGTGCACACATTGACAACCGTTCTGTTAGATAGCTGCGTTTTGGATTTAGAAGCAGATATTTCCCTGTGCTTACTACTGTTTCTTCCATATGCCGGTAATGGGCTGAAAACGTCTGCTTTGGGACTCTGCAGAGAAAGTGTTTGCAGACTGCTGAATCCACACACGGGTTTAACTCTGGAAGTTGAGTGCACACATTGACAACCGTTCTGTTAGATAGCTGCGTTTTGGATTTAGAAGCAGATATTTCCCTGTGCTTACTGCTGTTTCTTCCATATGCCGGTAAAGGGCTGAAAACGCCTGTTTTGGGACTCTTCAGAAAAAGTGTTTGCAGACTGCTGAATCCACACACGGGTTTAACTCTGGAAGTTGAGTGCACACATTGACAACCGTTCTGTTAGATAGCTGCGTTTTGGATTTAGAAGCAGATATTTCCCTGTGCTTACTGCCGTTTCTTCCATATGCCGGTAATGGGCTGAAAACGCCTGTTTTGGGACTCTGCAGAGAAAGTGTTTGCAGACTGCTGAATCCACACACGGGTTTAACTCTGGAAGTTGAGTGCACACATTGACAACCGTTCTGTTAGATAGCTGCGTTTTGGATTTAGAAGCAGATATTTCCCTGTGCTTACTGCTGTTTCTTCCATATGCCGGTAATGGGCTGAAAACGCCTGTTTTGGGACTCTGCAGAGAAAGTGTTTGCAGACTGCTGAATCCACACACGGGTTTAACTCTGGAAGTTGAGTGCACACATTGACAACCGTTCTGTTAGATAGCTGCGTTTTGGATTTAGAAGCAGATATTTCCCTGGGCTTACTGCCGTTTCTTCCATATGCCGGTAATGGGCTGAAAACGCCTGTTTTGGGACTCTGCAGAGAAAGTGTTTGCAGACTGCTGAATCCACACACGGGTTTAACTCTGGAAGTTGAGTGCACACATTGACAACCGTTCTGTTAGATAGCTGCGTTTTGGATTTAGAAGCAGATATTTCCCTGTGCTTACTGCTGTTTCTTCCATATGCCGGTAAAGGGCTGAAAACGACTGTTTTGGGACTCTGCAGAGAAAGGGTTTGCAGACTGCTGAATCCACACACTGGTTTAACTCTGGAAGTTGAGTGCACACATTGACAACCGTTCTGTTAGATAGCTGCGTTTTGGATTTAGAAGCAGATATTTCCCTGTGCTTACTCCCGTTTCTTCCATATGTCGGTAATGGGCTGAAAACGCCTGTTTTGGGACTCTGCAGAGAAAGTGTTTGCAGACTGCTGAATCCACACACGGGTTTAACTCTGGAAGTTGAGTGCACACATTGACAACCGTTCTGTTAGATAGCTGCGTTTTGGATTTAGAAGCAGATATTTCCCTGTGCTTACTGCCGTTTCTTCCATATGCCGGTAATGGGCTGAAAACGCCTGTTTTGGGACTCTGTAGAGAAAGTGTTTGCAGACTGCTGAATCCACACACGGGTTTAACTCTGGAAGTTGAGTGCACACATTGACAACCGTTCTGTTAGATAGCTGCGTTTTGGATTTAGAAGCAGATATTTCCCTGGGCTTACTGCCGTTTCTTCCATATGCCGGTAATGGGCTGAAAACGCCTGTTTGGGGACTCTGCAGAGAAAGTGTTTGCAGACTGCTGAATCCACACACGGGTTTAACTCTGGAAGTTGAGTGCACACATTGACAACCGTTCTGTTAGATAGCTGCGTTTTGGATTTAGAAGCAGATATTTCCCTGGGCTTACTGCTGTTTCTTCCATATGCCGGTAAAGGGCTGAAAACGCCTGTTTTGGGACTCTGCAGAGAAAGTGTTTGCAGACTGCTGAATCCACACACGGGTTTAACTCTGGAAGTTGAGTGCACACATTGACAACCGTTCTGTTAGATAGCTGCATTTTGGATTTAGAAGCAGATATTTCCCTGTGCTTACTGCCGTTTCTTCCATATGCCGGTAATGGGCTGAAAACGCCTGTTTTGGGACTCTGCAGAGAAGATGTTTGCAGACTGCTGAATCCAAACACGGGTTTAACTCTGGAAGTTGAGTGCACACATTGACAACCGTTCTGTTAGATAGCTGCGTTTTGGATTTAGAAGCAGATATTTCCCTGTGCTTACTGCCGTTTCTTCCATATGCCGGTAATGGGCTGAAAACGCCTGTTTTGGGACTCTGCAGAGAAAGTGTTTGCAGACTGCTGAATCCACACACGGGTTTAACTCTGGAAGTTGAGTGCACACATTGACAACCGTTCTGTTAGATAGCTGCGTTTTGGATTTAGAAGCAGATATTTCCCTGTGCTTACAGCTTTTTCTTCCATATGCCGGTAATGGGCTGAAAACGCCTGTTTTGGGACTCTGCAGAGAAAGTGTTTGCAGACTGCTGAATCCACACACGGGTTTAACTCTGGAAGTTGAGTGCACACATTGACAACCGTTCTGTTAGATAGCTGCGTTTTGGATTTAGAAGCAGATATTTCCCTGGGCTTACTGCTGTTTCTTCCATATGCCGGTAATGGGCTCAAAACGCCTGTTTTGGGACTCTGCAGAGAAAGTGTTTGCAGACTGCTGAATCCACACACGGGTTTAACTCTGGAAGTTGAGTGCACACATTGACAACCGTTCTGTTAGATAGCTGCGTTTTGGATTTAGAAGCAGATATTTCCCTGGGCTTACTGCTGTTTCTTCCATATGCCGGAAAGGGCTGAAAACGCCTGTTTTGGGACTCTGCAGAGAAAGTGTTTGCAGACTGCTGAATCCACACACTGGTTTAACTCTGGAAGTTGAGCGCACACATTGACAACCGTTCTGTTAGATAGCTGCGTTTTGGATTTAGAAGCAGATATTTCCCTGTGCTTACTGCCGTTTCTTCCATATGCCGGTAATGGGCTGAAAACGCCTGTTTTGGGACTCTGCAGAGAAAGTGTTTGCAGACTGCTGAATCCACACACGGGTTTAACTCTGGAAGTTGAGTGCACACATTGACAACCGTTCTGTTAGATAGCTGCGTTTTGGATTTAGAAGCAGATATTTCCCTGTGCTTACTGCTGTTTCTTCCATATGCCGGTAATGGGCTGAAAACGCCTGTTTTGGGACTCTGCAGAGAAAGTGTTTGCAGACTGCTGAATCCACACACGGGTTTAACTCTGGAAGATGAGTGCACACATTGACAACCGTTCTGTTAGATAGCTGCGTTTTGGATTTAGAAGCAGATATTTCCCTGTGCTTACTGCTGTTTCTTCCATATGCCGGTAAAGGGCTGAAAACGCCTGTTTTGGGACTCTGCAGAGAAAGTGTTTGCAGACTGCTGAATCCACACACGGGTTTAACTCTGGAAGTTGAGTGCACACATTGACAACCGTTCTGTTAGATAGCTGCGTTTTGGATTTAGAAGCACATATTTCCCTGTGCTTACTGCCGTTTCTTCCATATGCCGGTAATGGGCTGAAAACGCGTGTTTTGGGACTCTGCAGAGAAGATGTTTGCAGACTGCTGAATCCACACACGGGTTTAACTCTGGAAGTTGAGTGCACACATTGACAACCGTTCTGTTAGATAGCTGCGTTTTGGATTTAGAAGCAGATATTTCCCTGTGCTTACTGCCGTTTCTTCCATATGCCGGTAATGGGCTGAAAACGCCTGTTTTGGGACTCTGCAGAGAAAGTGTTTGCAGACTGCTGAATCCACACACGGGTTTAACTCTGGAAGTTGAGTGCACACATTGACAACCGTTCTGTTAGATAGCTGCGTTTTGGATTTAGAACCAGATATTTCCCTGTGCTTACTGCCGTTTCTTCCATATGCCGGTAATGGGCTGAAAACGCCTGTTTTGGGACTCTGCAGAGAAAGTGTTTGCAGACTGCTGAATCCACACACGGGTTTAACTCTGGAAGTTGAGTGCACACATTGACAACCGTTCTGTTAGATAGCTGCGTTTTGGATTTAGAAGCAGATATTTCCCTGTGCTTACTGCTGTTTCTTCCATATGCCGGTAATGGGCTGAAAACGCCTGTTTTGGGACTCTGCAGAGAAAGTGTTTGCAGACTGCTGAATCCACACACGGGTTTAACTCTGGAAGTTGAGTGCACACATTGACAACCGTTCTGTTAGATAGCTGCGTTTTGGATTTTGAAGCAGATATTTCCCTGTGCTTACTGCTGTTTCTTCCATATGCCGGTAATGGGCTGAAAACGCCTGTTTTGGGACTCTGCAGAGAAAGTGTTTGCAGACTGCTGAATCCACACACGGGTTTAACTCTGGAAGTTGAGTGCACACATTGACAACCGTTCTGTTAGATAGCTGCGTTTTGGATTTAGAAGCAGATATTTCCCTGGGCTTACTGCTGTTTCTTCCATATGCCGGTAATGGGCTGAAAACGACTGTTTTGGGACTCTGCAGAGAAAGGGTTTGCAGACTGCTGAATACACACACGGGTTTAACTCTGGAAGTTGAGTGCACACATTGACAACCGTTCTGTTAGATAGCTGTGTTTTGGATTTAGAAGCAGATATTTCCCTGTGCTTACTGCTGTTTCTTCCATATGCCGGTAAAGGGCTGAAAACGCCTGTTTTGGGACTCTGCAGAGAAAGGGTTTGCAGACTGCTGAATCCACACACGGGTTTAACTCTGGAAGTTGAGTGCACACATTGACAACCGTTCTGTTAGATAGCTGCGTTTTGGATTTAGAAGCAGATATTTCCCTGTGCTTACTGCCGTTTCTTCCATATGCCGGTAATGGGCTGAAAACGCCTGTTTTGGGACTCTGCAGAGAAGATGTTTGCAGACTGCTGAATCCACACACGGGTTTAACTCTGGAAGTTGAGTGCACACATTGACAACCGTTCTGTTAGATAGCTGCGTTTTGGATTTAGAAGCAGATATTTCCCTGTGCTTACTGCTGTTTCTTCCATATGCCGGTAATGGGCTGAAAACGCCTGTTTTGGGACTCTGCAGAGAAAGTGTTTGCAGACTGCTGAATCCACACACGGGTTTAACTCTGGAAGTTGAGTGCACACATTGACAACCGTTCTGTTAGATAGCTGCGTTTTGGATTTAGAAGCAGATATTTCCCTGTGCTTACTGCTGTTTCTTCCATATGCCGGTAATGGGCTGAAAACGCCTGTTTTGGGACTCTGCAGAGAAAGTGTTTGCATTCTGCTGAATCCACACACGGGTTTAACTCTGGAAGTTGAGTGCACACATTGACAACCGTTCTGTTAGATAGCTGCGTTTTGGATTTAGAAGCAGATATTTCCCTGTGCTTACTTCTGTTTCTTACATATGCCGGTAAAGGGCTGAAAACGCCTGTTTTGGGACTCTGCAGAGAAAGGGTTTGCAGACTGCTGAATCCACACGCTAGTTTAACTCTGGAAGTTGAGTGCACACATTGACAACCGTTCTGTTAGATAGCTGTGTTTTGGGTTTAGAAGCAGATATTTCCCTGTGCTTACTGCCGTTTCTTCCATATGCCGGTAATGGGCTGAAAACGCCTGTTTTGGGACTCTGCAGAGAAAGTGTTTGCAGACTGCTGAATCCACACACGGGTTTAACTCTGGAAGTTGAGTGCGCACATTGACAACCGTTCTGTTAGATAGCTGCGTTTTCGATTTAGAGGCAGATATTTCCCTGTGCTTACTGCTGT
This sequence comes from Aotus nancymaae, assembly GCF_030222135.1. Lineage (NCBI taxonomy): Eukaryota > Metazoa > Chordata > Mammalia > Primates > Aotidae > Aotus > Aotus nancymaae. The sequence continues at coordinate 46,091 of NW_026988890.1, read as the reverse complement.
TTTTTCCATATGCCGGTAATGGGCTGAAAACGCCTGTTTTGGGACTCCGCAGAGAAAGTGTTTGCAGACTGCTGAATCCACACACGGGTTTAACTCTGGAAGTTGAGTGCACACATTGACAACCGTTCTGTTAGATAGCTGCTTTTTGGATTTAGAAGCAGATTTTTCCCTGTGCTTACTGCTGTTTCTTCCATATGCCGGTAATGGGCTGAAAACGCCTGTTTTGGGACTCTGCAGAGAAAGTGTTTGCAGACTGCTGAATCCACACACGGGTTTAACTCTGGAAGTTGAGTGCACACATTGACAACCGTTGTCTTAGATAGCTGTGTTTTGGATTTAGAAGCAGATATTTCCCTGGGCTTATTGCTGTTTCTTCCATATGCCAGTAATGGTCTGAAAACGCCTGTTTTGGGACTCTGCAGAGAAAGTGTTTGCAGACTCCTGAATCCACACAAGGGTTTAACTCTGGAAGTCGAGTGCACACATTGACAACCGTTCTGTTAGATAGCTGCGTTTTGGATTTAGAAGCAGATATTTCCCTGTGCTTACTGCTCTTTCTTCCATATGCCGGTAATGGGCTGAAAACGCCTGTTTTGGGACTCTGCAGAGAAAGTGTTTGCAGACTGCTGAATCCACACACGGGTTTAACTCTGGAAGTTGAGTGCACACATTGACAACCGTTCTGTTAGATAGCTGCATTTTGGATTTAGAAGCAGATATTTCCCTGGGGTTACTGCTGTTTCTTCCATATGCCGGTAAAGGGCTGAAAACGCCTGTTTTGGGACTCTGCAGAGAAAGTGTTTGCAGACTGCTGAATCCACACACGGGTTTAACTCTGGAAGTTGAGTGCACACATTGACAACCGTTCTGTTAGATAGCTGCGTTTTGGATTTAGAAGCAGATATTTCCCTGGGCTTACTGCTGTTTCTTCCATATGCCAGTAATGGTCTGAAAACGCCTGTTTTGGGACTCAGCAGAGAAAGTGTTTGCAGACTCCTGAATCCACACAAGGGTTTAACTCTGGAAGTTGAGTGCACACATTGACAACCGTTCTGTTAGATAGCTGCGTTTTGGATTTAGAAGCAGATATTTCCCTGTGCTTACTGCTGTTTCTTCCATATGCCGGTAATGGGCTGAAAACGCCTGTTTTGGGACTCTGCAGAGAAAGTGTTTGCAGACTGCTGAATCCACACACGGGTTTAACTCTGGAAGTTGAGTGCACACATTGACAACCGTTCTGTTAGATAGCTGCGTTTTGGATTTAGAAGCAGATATTTCCCTGTGCTTACTGCTGTTTCTTCCATATGCCGGTAATGGGCTGAAAACGCCTGTTTGGGGACTCTGCAGAGAAAGTGTTTGCAGACTGCTGAATCCACGCACGGGTTTAACTCTGGAAGTTGAGTGCACACATTGACAACCGTTCTGTTAGATAGCTGCGTTTTGGATTTAGAAGCAGATATTTCCCTGTTCTTACTGCCGTTTCTTCCATATGCCGGTAATGGGCTGAAAACGCCTGTTTTGGGACTCTGCAGAGAAAGTGTTTGCAGACTGCTGAATCCACACACGGGTTTAACTCTGGAAGTTGAGTGCACACATTGACAACCGTTCTGTTAGATAGCTGCGTTTTGGATTTAGAAGCAGATATTTCCCTGTGCTTACAGCTTTTTCTTCCATATGCCGGTAATGGGCTGAAAACGCCTGTTTTGGGACTCTGCAGAGAAAGTGTTTGCAGACTGCTGAATCCACACACGGGTTTAACTCTGGAAGTTGAGTGCACACATTGACAACCGTTCTGTTAGATAGCTGCGTTTTGGATTTAGAAGCAGATATTTCCCTGGGCTTACTGCTGTTTCTTCCATATGCCGGTAATGGGCTCAAAACGCCTGTTTTGGGACTCTGCAGAGAAAGTGTTTGCAGACTGCTGAATCCACACACGGGTTTAACTCTGGAAGTTGAGTGCACACATTGACAACCGTTCTGTTAGATAGCTGCGTTTTGGATTTAGAAGCAGATATTTCCCTGGGCTTACTGCTGTTTCTTCCATATGCCGGAAAGGGCTGAAAACGCCTGTTTTGGGACTCTGCAGAGAAAGTGTTTGCAGACTGCTGAATCCACACACTGGTTTAACTCTGGAAGTTGAGCGCACACATTGACAACCGTTCTGTTAGATAGCTGCGTTTTGGATTTAGAAGCAGATATTTCCCTGTGCTTACTGCCGTTTCTTCCATATGCCGGTAATGGGCTGAAAACGCCTGTTTTGGGACTCTGCAGAGAAAGTGTTTGCAGACTGCTGAATCCACACACGGGTTTAACTCTGGAAGTTGAGTGCACACATTGACAACCGTTCTGTTAGATAGCTGCGTTTTGGATTTAGAAGCAGATATTTCCCTGTGCTTACTGCTGTTTCTTCCATATGCCGGTAATGGGCTGAAAACGCCTGTTTTGGGACTCTGCAGAGAAAGTGTTTGCAGACTGCTGAATCCACACACGGGTTTAACTCTGGAAGTTGAGTGCACACATTGACAACCGTTCTGTTAGATAGCTGCGTTTTGGATTTAGAAGCAGATATTTCCCTGTGCTTACTGCTGTTTCTTCCATATGCCGGTAAAGGGCTGAAAACGCCTGTTTTGGGACTCTGCAGAGAAAGGGTTTGCAGACTGCTGAATCCACACGCTGGTTTAACTCTGGTAGTTGAGTGCACACATTGACAACCGTTCTGTTAGATAGCTGCGTTTTGGATTTAGAAGCAGATATTTCCCTGTGCTTACTGCCGTTTCTTCCATGTGCCGGTAATGGGCTGAAAACGCCTGTTTTGGGACTCTGCAGAGAAAGTGTTTGCAGACTGCTGAATCCACACACTGGTTTAACTCTGGAAGTTGAGTGCACACATTGACAACCGTTCTGTTAGATAGCTGCGTTTTGGATTTAGAAGCAGATATTTCCCTGGGATTACTGCTGTTTCTTCCATATGCCGGTAATGGGCTGAAAACGCCTGTTTTGGGACTCTGCAGAGAAAGTGTTTGCAGACTGCTGAATCCACACACGGGTTTAACTCTGGAAGTTGAGTGCACACATTGACAACCGTTCTGTTAGATAGCTGCGTTTTGGATTTAGAAGCAGATATTTCCCTGTGCTTACTGCCGTTTCTTCCATGTGCCGGTAATGGGCTGAAAACGCCTGTTTTGGGACTCTGCAGAGAAAGTGTTTGCAGACTGCTGAATCCACACACGGGTTTAACTCTGGAAGTTGAGTGCACACATTGACAACCGTTCTGTTAGATAGCTGCGTTTTGGATTTAGAAGCAGATATTTCCCTGTGCTTACTGCCGTTTCTTCCATATGCCGGTAATGGGCTGAAAACGCCTGTTTTGGGACTCTGCAGAGAAGATGTTTGCAGACTGCTGAATCCACACACGGGTTTAACTCTGGAAGTTGAGTGCACACATTGACAACCGTTCTGTTAGATAGCTGCGTTTTGGATTTAGAAGCACATATTTCCCTGTGCTTACTGCTGTTTTTTCCATATGCCGGTAATGGCCTGAAAACGCCTGTTTTGGGACTCTGCAGAGAAAGTGTTTGCAGACTGCTGAATCCACACACGGGTTTAACTCTGGAAGTTGAGTGCACACATTGACAACCGTTCTGTTAGATAACTGCGTTTTGGATTTAGAAGCAGATATTTCCCTGTGGTTACTGCCGTTTCTTCCATATGCCGGTAATGGGCTGAAAACGCCTGTTTTGGGACTCTGCAGAGAAAGTGTTTGCAGACTGCTGAATCCACACACGGGTTTAACTCTGGAAGTTGAGTGCACACATTGACAACCGTTCTGTTAGATAGCTGCGTTTTGGATTTAGAAGCAGATATTTCCCTGTGCTTACTGCTGTTTCTTCCATATGCCGGTAATGGGCTGAAAACGCCTGTTTTGGGACTCTGCAGAGAAAGTGTTTGCAGACTGCTGAATCCACACACGGGTTTAACTCTGGAAGTTGAGTGCACACATTGACAACCGTTCTGTTAGATAGCTGCGTTTTGGATTTAGAAGCAGATATTTCCCTGTGCTTACTGCTGTTTCTTCCATATGCCGGTAATGGGCTGAAAACCCCTGTTTTGGGACTCTGCAGAGAAAGTGTTTGCAGACTGCTGAATCCACACACGGGTTTAACTCTGGAAGTTGAGTGCACACATTGACAACCGTTCTGTTAGATAGCTGCCTTTTGGATTTAGAAGCAGATATTTCCCTGTGCTTACTGCTGTTTCTTCCATATGCCGGTAAAGGGCTGAAAACGCCTGTTTTGGGACTCTGCAGAGAAAGTGTTTGCAGACTGCTGAATCCACACACGGGTTTAACTCTGGAAGTTGAGTGCACACATTGACAACCGTTCTGTTAGATAGCTGCATTTTGGATTTAGAAGCAGATATTTCCCTGTGCTTACTGCTGTTTCTTCCATATGCCGCTAATGGGCTGAAAACGCCTGTTTTGGGACTCTGCAGAGAAAGTGTCTGCAGACTGCTGAATCCACACACGGGTTTAACTCTGGAAGTTGAGTGCACACATTGACAACCGTTTTGTTAGATAGCTGCGTTTTGGATTTAGAAGCAGATATTTCCCTGTGCTTACTGCTGTTTCTTCCATATGCCGGTAAAGGGCTGAAAACGCCTGTTTTGGGACTCTGCAGAGAAAGTGTTTGCAGACTGCTGAATCCACACACGGGTTTAACTCTGGAAGTTGAGTGCACACATTGACAACCGTTCTGTTAGATAGCTGCGTTTTGGATTTAGAAGCACATATTTCCCTGTGCTTACTGCCGTTTCTTCCATATGCCGGTAATGGGCTGAAAACGCGTGTTTTGGGACTCTGCAGAGAAGATGTTTGCAGACTGCTGAATCCACACACGGGTTTAACTCTGGAAGTTGAGTGCACACATTGACAACCGTTCTGTTAGATAGCTGCGTTTTGGATTTAGAAGCAGATATTTCCCTGTGCTTACTGCCGTTTCTTCCATATGCCGGTAATGGGCTGAAAACGCCTGTTTTGGGACTCTGCAGAGAAAGTGTTTGCAGACTGCTGAATCCACACACGGGTTTAACTCTGGAAGTTGAGTGCACACATTGACAACCGTTCTGTTAGATAGCTGCGTTTTGGATTTAGAACCAGATATTTCCCTGTGCTTACTGCTGTTTCTTCCATATGCCGGTAATGGGCTGAAAACGCCTGTTTTGGGACTCTGCAGAGAAAGTGTTTGCAGACTGCTGAATCCACACACGGGTTTAACTCTGGAAGTTGAGTGCACACATTGACAACCGTTCTGTTAGATAGCTGCGTTTTGGATTTAGAAGCAGATATTTCCCTGGGCTTACTGCCGTTTCTTCCATATGCCGGTAATGGGCTGAAAACGCCTGTTTTGGGACTCTGCAGAGAAAGTGTTTGCAGACTGCTGAATCCACACACGGGTTTAACTCTGGAAGTTGAGTGCACACATTGACAACCGTTCTGTTAGATAGCTGCGTTTTGGATTTAGAAGCAGATATTTCCCTGTGCTTACTGCTGTTTCTTCCGTATGCCGGTAAAGGGCTGAAAACGACTGTTTTGGGACTCTGCAGAGAAAGGGTTTGCAGACTGCTGAATCCACACACTGGTTTAACTCTGGAAGTTGAGTGCACACATTGACAACCGTTCTGTTAGATAGCTGCGTTTTGGATTTAGAAGCAGATATTTCCCTGTGCTTACTCCCGTTTCTTCCATATGTCGGTAATGGGCTGAAAACGCCGGTTTTGGGACTCTGCAGAGACAGTGTTTGCAGACTGCTGAATCCACACACGGGTTTAACTCTGGAAGTTGAGTGCACACATTGACAACCGTTCTGTTAGATAGCTGCGTTTTGGATTTAGAAGCAGATATTTCCCTGTGCTTACTGCCGTTTCTTCCATATGCCGGTAATGGGCTGAAAACGCCTGTTTTGGGACTCTGTAGAGAAAGTGTTTGCAGACTGCTGAATCCACACACGGGTTTAACTCTGGAAGTTGAGTGCACACATTGACAACCGTTCTGTTAGATAGCTGCGTTTTGGATTTAGAAGCAGATATTTCCCTGGGCTTACTGCCGTTTCTTCCATATGCCGGTAATGGGCTGAAAACGCCTGTTTGGGGACTCTGCAGAGAAAGTGTTTGCAGACTGCTGAATCCACACACGGGTTTAACTCTGGAAGTTGAGTGCACACATTGACAACCGTTCTGTTAGATAGCTGCGTTTTGGATTTAGAAGCAGATATTTCCCTGGGCTTACTGCTGTTTCTTCCATATGCCGGTAAAGGGCTGAAAACGCCTGTTTTGGGACTCTGCAGAGAAAGTGTTTGCAGACTGCTGAATCCACACACGGGTTTAACTCTGGAAGTTGAGTGCACACATTGACAACCGTTCTGTTAGATAGCTGCATTTTGGATTTAGAAGCAGATATTTCCCTGTGCTTACTGCCGTTTCTTCCATATGCCGGTAATGGGCTGAAAACGCCTGTTTTGGGACTCTGCAGAGAAGATGTTTGCAGACTGCTGAATCCAAATACGGGTTTAACTCTGGAAGTTGAGTGCACACATTGACAACCGTTCTGTTAGATAGCTGCGTTTTGGATTTAGAAGCAGATATTTCCCTGTGCTTACTGCCGTTTCTTCCATATGCCGGTAATGGGCTGAAAACGCCTGTTTTGGGACTCTGCAGAGAAAGTGTTTGCAGACTGCTGAATCCACACACGGGTTTAACTCTGGAAGTTGAGTGCACACATTGACAACCGTTCTGTTAGATAGCTGCGTTTTGGATTTAGAAGCAGATATTTCCCTGGGCTTACTGCTGTTTCTTCCATATGCCGGTAATGGGCTCAAAACGCCTGTTTTGGGACTCTGCAGAGAAAGTGTTTGCAGACTGCTGAATCCACACACGGGTTTAACTCTGGAAGTTGAGTGCACACATTGACAACCGTTCTGTTAGATAGCTGCGTTTTGGATTTAGAAGCAGATATTTCCCTGGGCTTACTGCTGTTTCTTCCATATGCCGGAAAGGGCTGAAAACGCCTGTTTTGGGACTCTGCAGAGAAAGTGTTTGCAGACTGCTGAATCCACACACTGGTTTAACTCTGGAAGTTGAGCGCACACATTGACAACCGTTCTGTTAGATAGCTGCGTTTTGGATTTAGAAGCAGATATTTCCCTGTGCTTACTGCCGTTTCTTCCATATGCCGGTAATGGGCTGAAAACGCCTGTTTTGGGACTCTGCAGAGAAAGTGTTTGCAGACTGCTGAATCCACACACGGGTTTAACTCTGGAAGTTGAGTGCACACATTGACAACCGTTCTGTTAGATAGCTGCGTTTTGGATTTAGAAGCAGATATTTCCCTGGGCTTACTGCTGTTTCTTCCATATGCCGGTAATGGGCTGAAAACGCCTGTTTTGGGACTCTGCAGAGAAAGTGTTTGCAGACTGCTGAATCCACACACGGGTTTAACTCTGGAAGTTGAGTGCACACATTGACAACCGTTCTGTTAGATAGCTGCCTTTTGGATTTAGAAGCAGATATTTCCCTGTGCTTACTGCTGTTTCTTCCATATGCCGGTAATGGGCTGAAAACGCCTGTTTTGGGACTCTGCAGAGAAAGTGTTTGCAGACTGCTGAATCCACACACGGGTTTAACTCTGGAAGTTGAGTGCACACATTGACAACCGTTCTGTTAGATAGCTGCGTTTTGGATTTAGAAGCACATATTTCCCTGTGCTTACTGCCGTTTCTTCCATATGCCGGTAATGGGCTGAAAACGCGTGTTTTGGGACTCTGCAGAGAAGATGTTTGCAGACTGCTGAATCCACACACGGGTTTAACTCTGGAAGTTGAGTGCACACATTGACAACCGTTCTGTTAGATAGCTGCGTTTTGGATTTAGAAGCAGATATTTCCCTGTGCTTACTGCCGTTTCTTCCATATGCCGGTAATGGGCTGAAAACGCCTGTTTTGGGACTCTGCAGAGAAAGTGTTTGCAGACTGCTGAATCCACACACGGGTTTAACTCTGGAAGTTGAGTGCACACATTGACAACCGTTCTGTTAGATAGCTGCGTTTTGGATTTAGAACCAGATATTTCCCTGTGCTTACTGCTGTTTCTTCCATATGCCGGTAATGGGCTGAAAACGCCTGTTTTGGGACTCTGCAGAGAAAGTGTTTGCAGACTGCTGAATCCACACACGGGTTTAACTCTGGAAGTTGAGTGCACACATTGACAACCGTTCTGTTAGATAGCTGCGTTTTGGATTTAGAAGCAGATATTTCCCTGTGCTTACTGCTGTTTCTTCCATATGCCGGTAAAGGGCTGAAAACGCCTGTTTTGGGACTCTGCAGAGAAAGTGTTTGCAGACTGCTGAATCCACACACGGGTTTAACTCTGGAAGTTGAGTGCACACATTGACAACCGTTCTGTTAGATAGCTGCGTTTTGGATTTAGAAGCACATATTTCCCTGTGCTTACTGCCGTTTCTTCCATATGCCGGTAATGGGCTGAAAACGCGTGTTTTGGGACTCTGCAGAGAAGATGTTTGCAGACTGCTGAATCCACACACGGGTTTAACTCTGGAAGTTGAGTGCACACATTGACAACCGTTCTGTTAGATAGCTGCGTTTTGGATTTAGAAGCAGGTATTTCCCTGGGCTTACTGCTGTTTCTTCCATATGCCGGTAATGGGCTGAAAACGACTGTTTTGGGACTCTGCAGAGAAAGGGTTTGCAGACTGCTGAATACACACACGGGTTTAACTCTGGAAGTTGAGTGCACACATTGACAACCGTTCTGTTAGATAGCTGTGTTTTGGATTTAGAAGCAGATATTTCCCTGTGCTTACTGCTGTTTCTTCCATATGCCGGTAAAGGGCTGAAAACGCCTGTTTTGGGACTCTGCAGAGAAAGGGTTTGCAGACTGCTGAATCCACACACGGGTTTAACTCTGGAAGTTGAGTGCACACATTGACAACCGTTCTGTTAGATAGCTGCGTTTTGGATTTAGAAGCAGATATTTCCCTGTGCTTACTGCCGTTTCTTCCATATGCCGGTAATGGGCTGAAAACGCCTGTTTTGGGACTCTGCAGAGAAGATGTTTGCAGACTGCTGAATCCACACACGGGTTTAACTCTGGAAGTTGAGTGCACACATTGACAACCGTTCTGTTAGATAGCTGCGTTTTGGATTTAGAAGCAGATATTTCCCTGTGCTTACTGCCGTTTCTTCCATATGCCGGTAATGGGCTGAAAACGCCTGTTTTGGGACTCTGCAGAGAAAGTGTTTGCAGACTGCTGAATCCACACACGGGTTTAACTCTGGAAGTTGAGTGCACACATTGACAACCGTTCTGTTAGATAGCTGCGTTTTGGATTTAGAAGCAGATATTTCCCTGTGCTTACTGCTGTTTCTTCCATATGCCGGTAATGGGCTGAAAACGCCTGTTTTGGGACTCTGCAGAGAAAGTGTTTGCAGACTGCTGAATCCACACACGGGTTTAACTCTGGAAGTTGAGTGCACACATTGACAACCGTTCTGTTAGATAGCTGCGTTTTGGATTTAGAAGCAGATATTTCCCTGGGCTTACTGCCGTTTCTTCCATATGCCGGTAATGGGCTGAAAACGCCTGTTTTGGGACTCTGCAGAGAAAGTGTTTGCAGACTGCTGAATCCACACACGGGTTTAACTCTGGAAGTTGAGTGCACACATTGACAACCGTTCTGTTAGATAGCTGCGTTTTGGATTTAGAAGCAGATATTTCCCTGTGCTTACTGCTGTTTCTTCCATATGCCGGTAAAGGGCTGAAAACGACTGTTTTGGGACTCTGCAGAGAAAGGGTTTGCAGACTGCTGAATCCACACACTGGTTTAACTCTGGAAGTTGAGTGCACACATTGACAACCGTTCTGTTAGATAGCTGCGTTTTGGATTTAGAAGCAGATATTTCCCTGTGCTTACTCCCGTTTCTTCCATATGTCGGTAATGGGCTGAAAACGCCGGTTTTGGGACTCTGCAGAGACAGTGTTTGCAGACTGCTGAATCCACACACGGGTTTAACTCTGGAAGTTGAGTGCACACATTGACAACCGTTCTGTTAGATAGCTGCGTTTTGGATTTAGAAGCAGATATTTCCCTGTGCTTACTGCCGTTTCTTCCATATGCCGGTAATGGGCTGAAAACGCCTGTTTTGGGACTCTGTAGAGAAAGTGTTTGCAGACTGCTGAATCCACACACGGGTTTAACTCTGGAAGTTGAGTGCACACATTGACAACCGTTCTGTTAGATAGCTGCGTTTTGGATTTAGAAGCAGATATTTCCCTGGGCTTACTGCCGTTTCTTCCATATGCCGGTAATGGGCTGAAAACGCCTGTTTGGGGACTCTGCAGAGAAAGTGTTTGCAGACTGCTGAATCCACACACGGGTTTAACTCTGGAAGTTGAGTGCACACATTGACAACCGTTCTGTTAGATAGCTGCGTTTTGGATTTAGAAGCAGATATTTCCCTGGGCTTACTGCTGTTTCTTCCATATGCCGGTAAAGGGCTGAAAACGCCTGTTTTGGGACTCTGCAGAGAAAGTGTTTGCAGACTGCTGAATCCACACACGGGTTTAACTCTGGAAGTTGAGTGCACACATTGACAACCGTTCTGTTAGATAGCTGCATTTTGGATTTAGAAGCAGATATTTCCCTGTGCTTACTGCCGTTTCTTCCATATGCCGGTAATGGGCTGAAAACGCCTGTTTTGGGACTCTGCAGAGAAGATGTTTGCAGACTGCTGAATCCAAACACGGGTTTAACTCTGGAAGTTGAGTGCACACATTGACAACCGTTCTGTTAGATAGCTGCGTTTTGGATTTAGAAGCAGATATTTCCCTGTGCTTACTGCCGTTTCTTCCATATGCCGGTAATGGGCTGAAAACGCCTGTTTTGGGACTCTGCAGAGAAAGTGTTTGCAGACTGCTGAATCCACACACGGGTTTAACTCTGGAAGTTGAGTGCACACATTGACAACCGTTCTGTTAGATAGCTGCGTTTTGGATTTAGAAGCAGATATTTCCCTGGGCTTACTGCTGTTTCTTCCATATGCCGGTAATGGGCTCAAAACGCCTGTTTTGGGACTCTGCAGAGAAAGTGTTTGCAGACTGCTGAATCCACACACTGGTTTAACTCTGGAAGTTGAGCGCACACATTGACAACCGTTCTGTTAGATAGCTGCGTTTTGGATTTAGAAGCAGATATTTCCCTGTGCTTACTGCCGTTTCTTCCATATGCCGGTAATGGGCTGAAAACGCCTGTTTTGGGACTCTGCAGAGAAAGTGTTTGCAGACTGCTGAATCCACACACGGGTTTAACTCTGGAAGTTGAGTGCACACATTGACAACCGTTCTGTTAGATAGCTGCGTTTTGGATTTAGAAGCAGATATTTCCCTGTGCTTACTGCTGTTTCTTCCATATGCCGGTAATGGGCTGAAAACGCCTGTTTTGGGACTCTGCAGAGAAAGTGTTTGCAGACTGCTGAATCCACACACGGGTTTAACTCTGGAAGATGAGTGCACACATTGACAACCGTTCTGTTAGATAGCTGCGTTTTGGATTTAGAAGCAGATATTTCCCTGTGCTTACTGCTGTTTCTTCCATATGCCGGTAAAGGGCTGAAAACGCCTGTTTTGGGACTCTGCAGAGAAAGGGTTTGCAGACTGCTGAATCCACACGCTGGTTTAACTCTGGTAGTTGAGTGCACACATTGACAACCGTTCTGTTAGATAGCTGCGTTTTGGATTTAGAAGCAGATATTTCCCTGTGCTTACTGCTGTTTCTTCCATATGCCGCTAATGGGCTGAAAACGCCTGTTTTGGGACTCTGCAGAGAAAGTGTTTGCAGACTGCTGAATCCACACACGGGTTTAACTCTGGAAGTTGAGTGCACACATTGACAACCGTTCTGTTAGATAGCTGCGTTTTGGATTTAGAAGCAGATATTTCCCAGTGCTTACTGCTGTTTCTTCCATATGCCGGTAAAGGGCTGAAAACGCCTGTTTTGGGACTCTGCAGAGAAAGTGTTTGCAGACTGCTGAATCCACACACGGGTTTAACTCTGGAAGTTGAGTGCACACATTGACAACCGTTCTGTTAGATAGCTGCGTTTTGGATTTAGAAGCACATATTTCCCTGTGCTTACTGCCGTTTCTTCCACATGCCGGTAATGGGCTGAAAACGCGTGTTTTGGGACTCTGCAGAGAAGATGTTTGCAGACTGCTGAATCCACACACGGGTTTAACTCTGGAAGTTGAGTGCACACATTGACAACCGTTCTGTTAGATAGCTGCGTTTTGGATTTAGAAGCAGATATTTCCCTGTGCTTACTGCCGTTTCTTCCATATGCCGGTAATGGGCTGAAAACGCCTGTTTTGGGACTCTGCAGAGAAAGTGTTTGCAGACTGCTGAATCCACACACGGGTTTAACTCTGGAAGTTGAGTGCACACATTGACAACCGTTCTGTTAGATAGCTGCGTTTTGGATTTAGAACCAGATATTTCCCTGTGCTTACTGCCGTTTCTTCCATATGCCGGTAATGGGCTGAAAACGCCTGTTTTGGGACTCTGCAGAGAAAGTGTTTGCAGACTGCTGAATCCACACACGGGTTTAACTCTGGAAGTTGAGTGCACACATTGACAACCGTTCTGTTAGATAGCTGCGTTTTGGATTTAGAAGCACATATTTCCCTGTGCTTACTGCTGTTTCTTCCATATGCCGGTAATGGGCTGAAAACGCCTGTTTTGGGACTCTGCAGAGAAAGTGTTTGCAGACTGCTGAATCCACACACGGGTTTAACTCTGGAAGTTGAGTGCACACATTGACAACCGTTCTGTTAGATAGCTGCGTTTTGGATTTTGAAGCAGATATTTCCCTGTGCTTACTGCTGTTTCTTCCATATGCCGGTAATGGGCTGAAAACGCCTGTTTTGGGACTCTGCAGAGAAAGTGTTTGCAGACTGCTGAATCCACACACGGGTTTAACTCTGGAAGTTGAGTGCACACATTGACAACCGTTCTGTTAGATAGCTGCGTTTTGGATTTAGAAGCAGATATTTCCCTGGGCTTACTGCTGTTTCTTCCATATGCCGGTAATGGGCTGAAAACGACTGTTTTGGGACTCTGCAGAGAAAGGGTTTGCAGACTGCTGAATACACACACGGGTTTAACTCTGGAAGTTGAGTGCACACATTGACAACCGTTCTGTTAGATAGCTGTGTTTTGGATTTAGAAGCAGATATTTCCCTGTGCTTACTGCTGTTTCTTCCATATGCCGGTAAAGGGCTGAAAACGCCTGTTTTGGGACTCTGCAGAGAAAGGGTTTGCAGACTGCTGAATCCACACACGGGTTTAACTCTGGAAGTTGAGTGCACACATTGACAACCGTTCTGTTAGATAGCTGCGTTTTGGATTTAGAAGCAGATATTTCCCTGTGCTTACTGCCGTTTCTTCCATATGCCGGTAATGGGCTGAAAACGCCTGTTTTGGGACTCTGCAGAGAAGATGTTTGCAGACTGCTGAATCCACACACGGGTTTAACTCTGGAAGTTGAGTGCACACATTGACAACCGTTCTGTTAGATAGCTGCGTTTTGGATTTAGAAGCAGATATTTCCCTGTGCTTACTGCTGTTTCTTCCATATGCCGGTAATGGGCTGAAAACGCCTGTTTTGGGACTCTGCAGAGAAAGTGTTTGCAGACTGCTGAATCCACACACGGGTTTAACTCTGGAAGTTGAGTGCACACATTGACAACCGTTCTGTTAGATAGCTGCGTTTTGGATTTAGAAGCAGATATTTCCCTGTGCTTACTGCTGTTTCTTCCATATGCCGGTAATGGGCTGAAAACGCCTGTTTTGGGACTCTGCAGAGAAAGTGTTTGCATTCTGCTGAATCCACACACGGGTTTAACTCTGGAAGTTGAGTGCACACATTGACAACCGTTCTGTTAGATAGCTGCGTTTTGGATTTAGAAGCACATATTTCCCTGTGCTTACTGCTGTTTCTTACATATGCCGGTAAAGGGCTGAAAACGCCTGTTTTGGGACTCTGCAGAGAAAGGGTTTGCAGACTGCTGAATCCACACGCTAGTTTAACTCTGGAAGTTGAGTGCACACATTGACAACCGTTCTGTTAGATAGCTGTGTTTTGGGTTTAGAAGCAGATATTTCCCTGTGCTTACTGCCGTTTCTTCCATATGCCGGTAATGGGCTGAAAACGCCTGTTTTGGGACTCTGCAGAGAAAGTGTTTGCAGACTGCTGAATCCACACACGGGTTTAACTCTGGAAGTTGAGTGCGCACATTGACAACCGTTCTGTTAGATAGCTGCGTTTTCGATTTAGAGGCAGATATTTCCCTGTGCTTACTGCTGTTTCTTCCATATGCCGGTAATGGGCTGAAAACGCCTGTTTTGGGACTCCGCAGAGAAAGTGTTTGCAGACTGCTGAATCCACACACGGGTTTAACTCTGGAAGTTGAGTGCACACATTGACAACCGTTCTGTTAGATAGCTGCTTTTTGGATTTAGAAGCAGATTTTTCCCTGTGCTTACTGCTGTTTCTTCCATATGCCGGTAATGGGCTGAAAACGCCTGTTTTGGGACTCTGCAGAGAAAGTGTTTGCAGACTGCTGAATCCACACACGGGTTTAACTCTGGAAGTTGAGTGCACACATTGACAACCGTTGTCTTAGATAGCTGTGTTTTGGATTTAGAAGCAGATATTTCCCTGGGCTTATTCTGTTTCTTCCATATGCCAGTAATGGTCTGAAAACGCCTGTTTTGGGACTCTGCAGAGAAAGTGTTTGCAGACTCCTGAATTCACACAAGGGTTTAACTCTGGAAGTCGAGTGCACACATTGACAACCGTTCTGTTAGATAGCTGCGTTTTGGATTTAGAAGCAGATATTTCCCTGGGGTTACTGCTGTTTCTTCCATATGCCGGTAAAGGGCTGAAAACGCCTGTTTTGGGACTCTGCAGAGAAAGTGTTTGCAGACTGCTGAATCCACACACGGGTTTAACTCTGGAAGTTGAGTGCACACATTGACAACCGTTCTGTTAGATAGCTGCGTTTTGGATTTAGAAGCAGATATTTCCCTGGGCTTACTGCTGTTTCTTCCATATGCCAGTAATGGTCTGAAAACGCCTGTTTTGGGACTCAGCAGAGAAAGTGTTTGCAGACTCCTGAATCCACACAAGGGTTTAACTCTGGAAGTTGAGTGCACACATTGACAACCGTTCTGTTAGATAGCTGCGTTTTGGATTTAGAAGCAGATATTTCCCTGTGCTTACTGCTGTTTCTTCCATATGCCGGTAATGGTCTGAAAACGCCTGTTTTGGGACTCTGCAGAGAAAGTGTTTGCAGACTGCTGAATCCACACACGGGTTTAACTCTGGAAGTTGAGTGCACACATTGACAACCGTTCTGTTAGATAGCTGCGTTTTGGATTTAGAAGCAGATATTTCCCTGTGCTTACTGCTGTTTCTTCCATATGCCGGTAATGGGCTGAAAACGCCTGTTTGGGGACTCTGCAGAGAAAGTGTTTGCAGACTGCTGAATCCACGCACGGGTTTAACTCTGGAAGTTGAGTGCACACATTGACAACCGTTCTGTTAGATAGCTGCGTTTTGGATTTAGAAGCAGATATTTCCCTGTTCTTACTGCCGTTTCTTCCATATGCCGGTAATGGGCTGAAAACGCCTGTTTTGGGACTCTGCAGAGAAAGTGTTTGCAGACTGCTGAATCCACACACGGGTTTAACTCTGGAAGTTGAGTGCACACATTGACAACCGTTCTGTTAGATAGCTGCGTTTTGGATTTAGAAACAGATATTTCCCTGTGCTTACAGCTTTTTCTTCCATATGCCGGTAATGGGCTGAAAACGCCTGTTTTGGGACTCTGCAGAGAAAGTGTTTGCAGACTGCTGAATCCACACACGGGTTTAACTCTGGAAGTTGAGTGCACACATTGACAACCGTTCTGTTAGATAGCTGCGTTTTGGATTTAGAAGCAGATATTTCCCTGGGCTTACTGCTGTTTCTTCCATATGCCGGTAATGGGCTCAAAACGCCTGTTTTGGGACTCTGCAGAGAAAGTGTTTGCAGACTGCTGAATCCACACACGGGTTTAACTCTGGAAGTTGAGTGCACACATTGACAACCGTTCTGTTAGATAGCTGCGTTTTGGATTTAGAAGCAGATATTTCCCTGGGCTTACTGCTGTTTCTTCCATATGCCGGAAAGGGCTGAAAACGCCTGTTTTGGGACTCTGCAGAGAAAGTGTTTGCAGACTGCTGAATCCACACACTGGTTTAACTCTGGAAGTTGAGCGCACACATTGACAACCGTTCTGTTAGATAGCTGCGTTTTGGATTTAGAAGCAGATATTTCCCTGTGCTTACTGCCGTTTCTTCCATATGCCGGTAATGGGCTGAAAACGCCTGTTTTGGGACTCTGCAGAGAAAGTGTTTGCAGACTGCTGAATCCACACACGCTTTTAACTCTGGAAGTTGAGTGCACACATTGACAACCGTTCTGTTAGATAGCTGCGTTTTGGATTTAGAAGCAGATATTTCCCTGTGCTTACTGCTGTTTCTTCCATATGCCGGTAATGGGCTGAAAACGCCTGTTTTGGGACTCTGCAGAGAAAGTGTTTGCAGACTGCTGAATCCACACACGGGTTTAACTCTGGAAGTTGAGTGCACACATTGACAACCGTTCTGTTAGATAGCTGCGTTTTGGATTTAGAAGCAGATATTTCCCTGTGCTTACTGCTGTTTCTTCCATATGCCGGTAAAGGGCTGAAAACGCCTGTTTTGGGACTCTGCAGAGAAAGGGTTTGCAGACTGCTGAATCCACACGCTGGTTTAACTCTGGTAGTTGAGTGCACACATTGACAACCGTTCTGTTAGATAGCTGCGTTTTGGATTTAGAAGCAGATATTTCCCTGTGCTTACTGCCGTTTCTTCCATGTGCCGGTAATGGGCTGAAAACGCCTGTTTTGGGACTCTGCAGAGAAAGTGTTTGCAGACTGCTGAATCCACACACTGGTTTAACTCTGGAAGTTGAGTGCACACATTGACAACCGTTCTGTTAGATAGCTGCGTTTTGGATTTAGAAGCAGATATTTCCCTGGGGTTACTGCTGTTTCTTCCATATGCCGGTAATGGGCTGAAAACGCCTGTTTTGGGACTCTGCAGAGAAAGTGTTTGCAGACTGCTGAATCCACACACGGGTTTAACTCTGGAAGTTGAGTGCACACATTGACAACCGTTCTGTTAGATAGCTGCGTTTTGGATTTAGAAGCAGATATTTCCCTGTGCTTACTGCCGTTTCTTCCATGTGCCGGTAATGGGCTGAAAACGCCTGTTTTGGGACTCTGCAGAGAAAGTGTTTGCAGACTGCTGAATCCACACACGGGTTTAACTCTGGAAGTTGAGTGCACACATTGACAACCGTTCTGTTAGATAGCTGCGTTTTGGATTTAGAAGCAGATATTTCCCTGTGCTTACTGCCGTTTCTTCCATATGCCGGTAATGGGCTGAAAACGCCTGTTTTGGGACTCTGCAGAGAAGATGTTTGCAGACTGCTGAATCCACACACGGGTTTAACTCTGGAAGTTGAGTGCACACATTGACAACCGTTCTGTTAGATAGCTGCGTTTTGGATTTAGAAGCACATATTTCCCTGTGCTTACTGCTGTTTTTTCCATATGCCGGTAATGGCCTGAAAACGCCTGTTTTGGGACTCTGCAGAGAAAGTGTTTGCAGACTGCTGAATCCACACACGGGTTTAACTCTGGAAGTTGAGTGCACACATTGACAACCGTTCTGTTAGATAACTGCGTTTTGGATTTAGAAGCAGATATTTCCCTGTGGTTACTGCCGTTTCTTCCATATGCCGGTAATGGGCTGAAAACGCCTGTTTTGGGACTCTGCAGAGAAAGTGTTTGCAGACTGCTGAATCCACACACGGGTTTAACTCTGGAAGTTGAGTGCACACATTGACAACCGTTCTGTTAGATAGCTGCGTTTTGGATTTAGAAGCAGATATTTCCCTGTGCTTACTGCTGTTTCTTCCATATGCCGGTAAAGGGCTGAAAACGCCTGTTTTGGGACTCTGCAGAGAAAGTGTTTGCAGACTGCTGAATCCACACACGGGTTTAACTCTGGAAGTTGAGTGCACACATTGACAACCGTTCTGTTAGATAGCTGCGTTTTGGATTTAGAAGCAGATATTTCCCTGTGCTTACTGCTGTTTCTTCCATATGCCGGTAAAGGGCTGAAAACGCCTGTTTTGGGACTCTGCAGAGAAAGTGTTTGCAGACTGCTGAATCCACACACGGGTTTAACTCTGGAAGTTGAGTGCACACATTGACAACCGTTCTGTTAGATAGCTGCGTTTTGGATTTAGAAGCACATATTTCCCTGTGCTTACTGCTGTTTCTTCCATATGCCGGTAAAGGGCTGAAAACGCCTGTTTTGGGACTCTGCAGAGAAAGTGTTTGCAGACTGCTGAATCCACACACGGGTTTAACTCTGGAAGTTGAGTGCACACATTGACAACCGTTCTGTTAGATAGCTGCGTTTTGGATTTAGAAGCACATATTTCCCTGTGCTTACTGCTGTTTCTTCCATATGCCGGTAATGGGCTGAAAACGCGTGTTTTGGGACTCTGCAGAGAAGATGTTTGCAGACTGCTGAATCCACACACGGGTTTAACTCTGGAAGTTGAGTGCACACATTGACAACCGTTCTGTTAGATAGCTGCGTTTTGGATTTAGAAGCAGATATTTCCCTGTGCTTACTGCCGTTTCTTCCATATGCCGGTAATGGGCTGAAAACGCCTGTTTTGGGACTCTGCAGAGAAAGTGTTTGCAGACTGCTGAATCCACACACGGGTTTAACTCTGGAAGTTGAGTGCACACATCGACAACCGTTCTGTTAGATAGCTGCGTTTTGGATTTAGAACCAGATATTTCCCTGTGCTTACTGCTGTTTCTTCCATATGCCGGTAATGGGCTGAAAATGCCTGTTTTGGGACTCTGCAGAGAAAGTGTTTGCAGACTGCTGAATCCACACACGGGTTTAACTCTGGAAGTTGAGTGCACACATTGACAACCGTTCTGTTAGATAGCTGCGTTTTGGATTTAGAAGCAGATATTTCCCTGGGCTTACTGCTGTTTCTTCCATATGCCGGTAAAGGGCTGAAAACGCCTGTTTTGGGACTCTGCAGAGAAAGTGTTTGCAGACTGCTGAATCCACACACGGGTTTAACTCTGGAAGTTGAGTGCACACATTGACAACCGTTCTGTTAGATAGCTGCGTTTTGGATTTAGAAGCAGATATTTCCCTGTGCTTACTGCCGTTTCTTCCATATGCCGGTAATGGGCTGAAAACGCCTGTTTTGGGACTCTGCAGAGAAAGTGTTTGCAGACTGCTGAATCCACACACGGGTTTAACTCTGGAAGTTGAGTGCACACATTGACAACCGTTCTGTTAGATAGCTGCGTTTTGGATTTAGAAGCACATATTTCCCTGTGCTTACTGCCGTTTCTTCCATATGCCGGTAATGGGCTGAAAACGCGTGTTTTGGGACTCTGCAGAGAAGATGTTTGCAGACTGCTGAATCCACACACGGGTTTAACTCTGGAAGTTGAGTGCACACATTGACAACCGTTCTGTTAGATAGCTGCGTTTTGGATTTAGAAGCAGATATTTCCCTGTGCTTACTGCCGTTTCTTCCATATGCCGGTAATGGGCTGAAAACGCCTGTTTTGGGACTCTGCAGAGAAAGTGTTTGCAGACTGCTGAATCCACACACGGGTTTAACTCTGGAAGTTGAGTGCACACATTGACAACCGTTCTGTTAGATAGCTGCGTTTTGGATTTAGAACCAGATATTTCCCTGTGCTTACTGCTGTTTCTTCCATATGCCGGTAATGGGCTGAAAACGCCTGTTTTGGGACTCTGCAGAGAAAGTGTTTGCAGACTGCTGAATCCACACACGGGTTTAACTCTGGAAGTTGAGTGCACACATTGACAACCGTTCTGTTAGATAGCTGCGTTTTGGATTTAGAAGCAGATATTTCCCTGGGCTTACTGCTGTTTCTTCCATATGCCGGTAAAGGGCTGAAAACGCCTGTTTTGGGACTCTGCAGAGAAAGTGTTTGCAGACTGCTGAATCCACACACGGGTTTAACTCTGGAAGTTGAGTGCACACATTGACAACCGTTCTGTTAGATAGCTGCGTTTTGGATTTAGAAGCAGATATTTCCCTGTGCTTACTGCCGTTTCTTCCATATGCCGGTAATGGGCTGAAAACGCCTGTTTTGGGACTCTGCAGAGAAAGTGTTTGCAGACTGCTGAATCCACACACGGGTTTAACTCTGGAAGTTGAGTGCACACATTGACAACCGTTCTGTTAGATAGCTGCGTTTTGGATTTAGAAGCAGATATTTCCCTGTGCTTACTGCTGTTTCTTCCATATGCCGGTAATGGGCTGAAAACGCCTGTTTTGGGACTCTGCAGAGAAAGTGTTTGCAGACTGCTGAATCCACACACGGGTTTAACTCTGGAAGTTGAGTGCACACATTGACAACCGTTCTGTTAGATAGCTGCGTTTTGGATTTAGAAGCAGATATTTCCCTGTGCTTACTGCTGTTTCTTCCATATGCCGGTAATGGGCTGAAAACGCCTGTTTTGGGACTCTGCAGAGAAAGTGTTTGCAGACTGCTGAATCCACACACGGGTTTAACTCTGGAAGTTGAGTGCACACATTGACAACCGTTCTGTTAGATAGCTGCGTTTTGGATTTAGAAGCAGATAATTCCCTGGGCTTACTGCTGTTTCTTCCATATGCCGGTAATGGGCTGAAAACGACTGTTTTGGGACTCTGCAGAGAAAGGGTTTGCAGACTGCTGAATTCACACACGGGTTTAACTCTGGAAGTTGAGTGCACACATTGACAACCGTTCTGTTAGATAGCTGTGTTTTGGATTTAGAAGCAGATATTTCCCTGTGCTTACTGCTGTTTCTTCCATATGCCGGTAAAGGGCTGAAAACGCCTGTTTTGGGACTCTGCAGAGAAAGGGTTTGCAGACTGCTGAATCCACACACGGGTTTAACTCTGGAAGTTGAGTGCACACATTGACAACCGTTCTGTTAGATAGCTGCGTTTTGGATTTAGAAGCAGATATTTCCCTGTGCTTACTGCCGTTTCTTCCATATGCCGGTAATGGGCTGAAAACGCCTGTTTTGGGACTCTGCAGAGAAGATGTTTGCAGACTGCTGAATCCACACACGGGTTTAACTCTGGAAGTTGAGTGCACACATTGACAACCGTTCTGTTAGATAGCTGCGTTTTGGATTTAGAAGCAGATATTTCCCTGTGCTTACTGCTGTTTCTTCCATATGCCGGTAATGGGCTGAAAACGCCTGTTTTGGGACTCTGCAGAGAAAGTGTTTGCAGACTGCTGAATCCACACACGGGTTTAACTCTGGAAGTTGAGTGCACACATTGACAACCGTTCTGTTAGATAGCTGCGTTTTGGATTTAGAAGCAGATATTTCCCTGTGCTTACTGCTGTTTCTTCCATATGCCGGTAATGGGCTGAAAACGCCTGTTTTGGGACTCTGCAGAGAAAGTGTTTGCATTCTGCTGAATCCACACACGGGTTTAACTCTGGAAGTTGAGTGCACACATTGACAACCGTTCTGTTAGATGGCTGCGTTTTGGATTTAGAAGCAGATATTTCCCTGTGCTTACTGCTGTTTCTTACATATGCCGGTAAAGGGCTGAAAACGCCTGTTTTGGGACTCTGCAGAGAAAGGGTTTGCAGACTGCTGAATCCACACGCTGGTTTAACTCTGGAAGTTGAGTGCACACATTGACAACCGTTCTGTTAGATAGCTGCGTTTTCGATTTAGAGGCAGATATTTCCCTGTGCTTACTGCTGTTTCTTCCATATGCCGGTAATGGGCTGAAAACGCCTGTTTTGGGACTCTGCAGAGAAAGTGTTTGCAGACTGCTGAATCCACACACGGGTTTAACTCTGGAAGTTGAGTGCACACATTGACAACCGTTCTGATAGATAGCTGCTTTTTGGATTTAGAAGCAGATTTTTCCCTGTGCTTACTGCTGTTTCTTCCATATGCCGGTAATGGGCTGAAAACGCCTGTTTTGGGACTCTGCAGAGAAAGTGTTTGCAGACTGCTGAATCCACACACGGGTTTAACTCTGGAAGTTGAGTGCACACATTGACAACCGTTCTCTTAGATAGCTGTGTTTTGGATTTAGAAGCAGATATTTCCCTGGGCTTATTGCTGTTTCTTCCATATGCCAGTAATGGTCTGAAAACGCCTGTTTTGGGACTCTGCAGAGAAAGTGTTTGCAGACTCCTGAATCCACACAAGGGTTTAACTCTGGAAGTCGAGTGCACACATTGACAACCGTTCTGTTAGATAGCTGCGTTTTGGATTTAGAAGCAGATATTTCCCTGTGCTTACTGCTGTTTCTTCCATATGCCGGTAATGGGCTGAAAACGCCTGTTTTGGGACTCTGCAGAGAAAGTGTTTGCAGACTGCTGAATCCACACACGGGTTTAACTCTGGAAGTTGAGTGCACACATTGACAACCGTTCTGTTAGATAGCTGTGTTTTGGATTTAGAAGCAGATATTTCCCTGTGCTTACTGCTGTTTCTTCCATATGCCGGTAATGGGCTGAAAACGCCTGTTTTGAGACTCTGCAGAGAAAGTGTTTGCAGACTGCTGAATCCACACACGGGTTTAACTCTGGAAGTTGAGTGCACACATTGACAACCGTTCTGTAGATAGCTGCGTTTTCGATTTAGAAGCAGATATTTCCCTGGGCTTACTGCTGTTTCTTCCATATGCCGGTAATGGGCTCAAAACGCCTGTTTTGGGACTCTGCAGAGAAAGTGTTTGCAGACTGCTGAATCCACACACGGGTTTAACTCTGGAAGTTGAGTGCACACATTGAAAACCGTTCTGTTAGATATCTGCGTTTTGGATTTAGAAGCAGATATTTCCCTGGGCTTACTGCTGTTTCTTCCATATGCCGGAAAGGGCTGAAAACGCCTGTTTTGGGACTCTGCAGAGAAAGTGTTTGCAGACTGCTGAATCCACACACTGGTTTAACTCTGGAAGTTGAGTGCACACATTGACAACCGTTCTGTTAGATAGCTGCGTTTTGGATTTAGAAGCAGATATTTCCCTGTGCTTACTGCCGTTTCTTCCATATGCCGGTAATGGGCTGAAAACGCCTGTTTTGGGACTCTGCAGAGAAAGTGTTTGCAGACTGCTGAATCCACACACGGGTTTAACTCTGGAAGTTGAGTGCACACATTGACAACCGTTCTGTTAGATAGCTGCGTTTTGGATTTAGAAGCAGATATTTCCCTGTGCTTACTGCTGTTTCTTACATATGCCGGTAAAGGGCTGAAAACGCCTGTTTTGGGACTCTGCAGAGAAAGGGTTTGCAGACTGCTGAATCCACACGCTGGTTTAACTCTGGAAGTTGAGTGCACACATTGACAAACGTTCTGTTAGATAGCTGTGTTTTGCATTTAGAAGCAGATATTTCCCTGTGCTTACTGCCGTTTCTTCCATATGCCGGTAATGGGCTGAAAACGCCTGTTTTGGGACTCTGCAGAGAAAGTGTTTGCAGACTGCTGAATCCACACACGGGTTTAACTCTGGAAGTTGAGTGCACACATTGACATCCGTTCTGTTAGATAGCTTCGTTTTGGATTTAGAAGCACATATTTCCCTGTGCTTACTGCCGTTTCTTCCATATGCCGGTAATGGGCTGAAAACGCCTGTTTTGGGACTCTGCAGAGAAAGTGTTTGCAGACTGCTGAATCCACACACGGGTTTAACTCTGGAAGTTGAGTGCACACATTGACAACCGTTCTGTTAGATAGCTGCGTTTTGGATTTAGAAGCAGATATTTCCCTGTGCTTACTGCCGTTTCTTCCATATGCCGGTAATGGGCTGAAAACGCCTGTTTGGGGACTCTACAGAGAAAGTGTTTGCAGACTGCTGAATCCACACACGGGTTTAACTCTGGAAGTTGAGTGCACACATTGACAACCGTTCTGTTAGATAGCTGCGTTTTGGATTTAGAAGCAGATATTTCCCTGGGCTTACTGCTGTTTCTTCCATATGCCGGTAAAGGGCTGAAAACGCCTGTTTTGGGACTATGCAGAGAAAGTGTTTGCAGACTGCTGAATCCACACACGGGTTTAACTCTGGAAGTTGAGTGCACACATTGACAACCGTTCTGTTGGATAGCTGCATTTTGGATTTAGAAGCAGATATTTCCCTGTGCTTACTGCCGTTTCTTCCATATGCCGGTAATGGGCTGAAAACGCCTGTTTTGGGACTCTGCAGAGAAGATGTTTGCAGACTGCTGAATCCAAACACGGGTTTAACTCTGGAAGTTGAGTGCACACATTGACAACCGTTCTGTTAGATAGCTGCGTTTTGGATTTAGAAGCAGATATTTCCCTGTGCTTACTGCTGTTTCTTCCATATGCCGGTAATGGGCTGAAAACGCCTGCTTTGGGACTCTGCAGAGAAAGTGTTTGCAGACTGCTGAATCCACACACGGGTTTAACTCTGGAAGTTGAGTGCACACATTGACAACCGTTCTGTTAGATAGCTGCGTTTTGGATTTAGAAGCAGATATTTCCCTGGGGTTACTGCTGTTTCTTCCATATGCCGGTAAAGGGCTGAAAACGCCTGTTTTGGGACTCTGCAGAGAAAGTGTTTGCAGACTGCTGAATCCACACACGGGTTTAACTCTGGAAGTTGAGTGCACACATTGACAACCGTTCTGTTAGATAGCTGCGTTTTGGATTTAGAAGCAGATATTTCCCTGTGCTTACTGCTGTTTCTTCCATATGCCGGTAAAGGGCTGAAAACGCCTGTTTTGGGACTCTGCAGAGAAAGTGTTTGCAGACTGCTGAATCCACACACTGGTTTAACTCTGGAAGTTGAGTGCACACATTGACAACCGTTCTGTTAGATAGCTGCGTTTTGGATTTAGAAGCAGATATTTCCCTGTGCTTACTCCTGTTTCTTCCATATGCCGGTAATGGGCTGAAAACGCCTGTTTTGGGACTCTGCAGAGAAAGTGTTTGCAGACTGCTGAATCCACACACGGGTTTAACTCTGGAAGTTGAGTGCACACATTGACAACCGTTCTGTTAGATAGCTGCGTTTTGGATTTAGAAGCAGATATTTCCCTGTGCTTACTGCTGTTTCTTCCATATGCCGGTAATGGGCTGAAAACGCCTGTTTGGGGACTCTGCAGAGAAAGTGTTTGCAGACTGCTGAATCCACACACCGGTTTAACTCTGGAAGTTGAGTGCCCACATTGACAACCGTTCTGTTAGATAGCTGCGTTTTGGATTTAGAAGCAGATATTTCCCTGTGCTTACTGCTGTTTCTTCCATATGCCGGTAATGGCCTGAAAACGCCTGTTTTGGGACTCTGCAGAGAAAGTGTTTGCAGACTGCTGAATCCACACACGGGTTTATCTCTGGAAGTTGAGTGCACACATTGACAACCGTTCTGCTAGATAGCTGCGTTTTGGATTTAGAAGCACATATTTCCCTGTGCTTACTGCTGTTTCTTCCATATGCCGGTAATGGGCTGAAAACGCCTGTTTTGGGACTCTGCAGAGAAAGTGTTTGCAGACTGCTGAATCCACACACGGGTTTAACTCTGGAAGTTGAGTGCACACATTGACAACCGTTCTGTTAGATAGCTGCGTTTTGGATTTAGAAGCAGATATTTCCCTGGGCTTACTGCCGTTTCTTCCATATGCCGGTAAAGGGCTGAAAACGCCTGTTTTGGGACTCTGCAGAGAAAGTGTTTGCAGACTGCTGAATCCACACACGGGTTTAACTCTGGAAGTTGAGTGCACACATTGACAACCGTTCTGTTAGATAGCTGCGTTTTGGATTTAGAAGCAGATATTTCCCTGTGCTTACTGCCGTTTCTTCCATATGCCGGTAATGTGCTGAAAACGCCTGTTTTGGGACTCTGCAGAGAAGATGTTTGCAGACTGCTGAATCCACACACGGGTTTAACTCTGGAAGTTGAGTGCACACATTGACAACCGTTCTGTTAGATAGCTGCGTTTTGGATTTAGAAGCAGATATTTCCCTGGGCTTACTGCTGTTTCTTCCATATGCCGGTAGTGGGCTGAAAACGCCTGTTTTGGGACTCTGCAGAGAAAGTGTTTGCAGACTGCTGAATCCACACACGGGTTTAACTCTGGGAGTTGAGTGCACACATTGACAACCGTTCTGTTAGATAGCTGCATTTTGGATTTAGAAGCAGATATTTCCCTGTGCTTACTGCCGTTTCTTCCATATGCCGGTAATGGGCTGAAAACGCCTGTTTTGGGACTCTGCAGAGAAGATGTTTGCAGACTGCTGAATCCAAACACGGGTTTAACTCTGGAAGTTGAGTGCACACATTGACAACCGTTCTGTTAGATAGCTGCGTTTTGGATTTAGAAGCAGATATTTCCCTGGGCTTACTGCTGTTTCTTCCATATGCCGGTAATGGGCCCAAAACGCCTGCTTTGGGACTCTGCAGAGAAAGTGTTTGCAGACTGCTGAATCCACACACGGGTTTAACTCTGGAAGTTGAGTGCACACATTGACAACCGTTCTGTTAGATAGCTGCGTTTTGGATTTAGAAGCAGATATTTCCCTGGGGTTACTGCTGTTTCTTCCATATGCCGGTAAAGGGCTGAAAACGCCTGTTTTGGGACTCTGCAGAGAAAGTGTTTGCAGACTGATGAATCCACACACGGGTTTAACTCTGGAAGTTGAGTGCACACATTGACAACCGTTCTGTTAGATAGCTGCCTTTTGGATTTAGAAGCAGATATTTCCCTGTGCTTACTGCTGTTTCTTCCATATGCCGGTAAAGGGCTGAAAACGCCTGTTTTGGGACTCTGCAGAGAAAGTGTTTGCAGACTGCTGAATCCACACACGGGTTTAACTCTGGAAGTTGAGTGCACACATTGACAACCGTTCTGTTAGATAGCTGCGTTTTGGATTTAGAAGCAGATATTTCCCTGGGCTTACTGCTGTTTCTTCCATATGCCGGTAATGGGCTGAAAACGCCTGTTTTGGGACTCTGCAGAGAAAGTGTTTGCAGACTGCTGAATCCACACACGGGTTTAACTCTGGATGTTGAGTGCACACATTGACAACCGTTCTGTTAGATAGCTGCGTTTTGGATTTAGAAGCAGATATTTCCCTGTGCTTACTGCTGTTTCTTCCATATGCCGGTAATGGGCTGAAAACGCCTGTTTGGGGACTCTGCAGAGAAAGTGTTTGCAGACTGCTGAATCCACACACAGGTTTAACTCTGGAAGTTGAGTGCCCACATTGACAACCGTTCTGTTAGATAGCTGCGTTTTGGATTTAGAAGCAGATATTTCCCTGTGCTTACTGCTGTTTCTTCCATATGCCGGTAATGGCCTGAAAACGCCTGTTTTGGGACTCTGCAGAGAAAGTGTTTGCAGACTGCTGAATCCACACACGGGTTTATCTCTGGAAGTTGAGTGCACACATTGACAACCGTTCTGCTAGATAGCTGCGTTTTGGATTTAGAAGCAGATATTTCCCTGTGCTTACTGCTGTTTCTTCCATATGCCGGTAATGGGCTGAAAACGCCTGTTTTGGGACTCTGCAGAGAAAGTGTTTGCAGACTGCTGAATCCACACACGGGTTTAACTCTGGAAGTTGAGTGCACACATTGACAACCGTTCTGTTAGATAGCTGCGTTTTGGATTTAGAAGCAGATATTTCCCTGTGCTTACTGCCGTTTCTTCCATATGCCGGTAATGGGCTGAAAACGCCTGTTTTGGGACTCTGCAGAGAAGATGTTTGCAGACTGCTGAATCCACACACGGGTTTAACTCTGGAAGTTGAGTGCACACATTGACAACCGTTCTGTTAGATAGCTGCGTTTTGGATTTAGAAGCAGATATTTCCCTGTGCTTACTGCTGTTTCTTCCATATGCCGGTAGTGGGCTGAAAACGCCTGTTTTGGGACTCTGCAGAGAAAGTGTTTGCAGACTGCTGAATCCACACACGGGTTTAACTCTGGAAGTTGAGTGCACACATTGACAACCGTTCTGTTAGATAGCTGCGTTTTGGATTTAGAAGCAGATATTTCCCTGGGCTTACTGCTGTTTCTTCCATATGCCAGTAATGGTCTGAAAACGCCTGTTTTGGGACTCTGCAGAGAAAGTGTTTGCAGACTCCTGAATCCACACAAGGGTTTAACTCTGGAAGTTGAGTGCACACATTGACAACCGTTCTGTTAGATAGCTGCGTTTTGGATTTAGAAGCAGATATTTCCCTGTGCTTACTGCTGTTTCTTCCATATGCCGGTAATGGGCTGAAAACGCCTGTTTTGGGACTCTGCAGAGAAAGTGTTTGCAGACTGCTGAATCCACACACGGGTTTAACTCTGGAAGTTGAGTGCACACATTGACAACCGTTCTGTTAGATAGCTGCGTTTTGGATTTAGAAGCAGATATTTCCCTGGGCTTACTGCTGTTTCTTCCATATGCCGGTAATGGGCTGAAAACGACTGTTTTGGGACTCTGCAGAGAAAGGGTTTGCAGACTGCTGAATACACACACGGGTTTAACTCTGGAAGTTGAGTGCACACATTGACAACCGTTCTGTTAGATAGCTGCGTTTTGGATTTAGAAGCAGATATTTCCCTGTGCTTACTGCTGTTTCTTCCATATGCCGGTAAAGGGCTGAAAACGCCTGTTTTGGGACTCTGCAGAGAAAGGGTTTGCAGACTGCTGAATCCACACACGGGTTTAACTCTGGAAGTTGAGTGCACACATTGACAACCGTTCTGTTAGATAGCTGCGTTTTGGATTTAGAAGCAGATATTTCCCTGTGCTTACTGCCGTTTCTTCCATATGCCGGTAATGGGCTGGAAACGCCTGTTTTGGGACTCTGCAGAGAAGATGTTTGCAGACTGCTGAATCCACACACGGGTTTAACTCTGGAAGTTGAGTGCACACATTGACAACCGTTCTGTTAGATAGCTGCGTTTTGGTTTTAGAAGCAGATATTTCCCTGGGCTTACTGCTGTTTCTTCCATATGCCGGTAATGGGCTGAAAACGCCTGTTTTGGGACTCTGCAGAGAAAGTGTTTGCAGACTGCTGAATCCACACACGGGTTTAACTCTGGAAGTTGAGTGCACACATTGACAACCGTTCTGTTAGATAGCTTCGTTTTGGATTTAGAAGCAGATATTTCCCTGGGGTTACTGCTGTTTCTTCCATATGCCGGTAATGGGCTGAAAACGCCTGTTTTGGGACTCTGCAGAGAAAGTGTTTGCAGACTGCTGAATCCACACACGGGTTTAACTCTGGAAGTTGAGTGCACACATTGACAACCGTTCTGTTAGATAGCTGCTTTTTGGATTTAGAAGCAGATATTTCCCTGTGCTTACTGCTGTTTCTTCCATATGCCGGTAATGGGCTGAAAACGCCTGTTTTGGGACTCTGCAGAGAAAGTGTTTGCAGACTGCTGAATCCACACACGGGTTTAACTCTGGAAGTTGAGTGCACACATTGACAACCGTTCTGTTAGATAGCTGCGTTTTGGATTTAGAAGCAGATATTTCCCTGTGCTTACTGCTGTTTCTTCCATATGCCGGTAATGGGCTGAAAACGCCTGTTTGGGGACTCTGCAGAGAAAGTGTTTGCAGACTGCTGAATCCACACACCGGTTTAACTCTGGAAGTTGAGTGCCCACATTGACAACCGTTCTGTTAGATAGCTGCGTTTTGGATTTAGAAGCAGATATTTCCCTGTGCTTACTGCTGTTTCTTCCATATGCCGGTAATGGCCTGAAAACGCCTGTTTTGGGACGCTGCAGAGAAAGTGTTTGCAGACTGCTGAATCCACACACGGGTTTATCTCTGGAAGTTGAGTGCACACATTGACAACCGTTCTGCTAGATAGCTGCGTTTTGGATTTAGAAGCAGATATTTCCCTGTGCTTACTGCTGTTTCTTCCATATGCCGGTAATGGGCTGAAAACGCCTGTTTTGGGACTCTGCAGAGAAAGTGTTTGCAGACTGCTGAATCCACACACGGGTTTAACTCTGGAAGTTGAGTGCACACATTGACAACCGTTCTGTTAGATAGCTGCGTTTTGGATTTAGAAGCAGATATTTCCCTGGGCTTACTCCCGTTTCTTCCATATGCCGGTAAAGGGCTGAAAACGCCTGTTTTGGGACTCTGCAGAGAAAGTGTTTGCAGACTGCTGAATCCACACACGGGTTTAACTCTGGAAGTTGAGTGCACACATTGACAACCGTTCTGTTAGATAGCTGCGTTTTGGATTTAGAAGCAGATATTTCCCTGTGCTTACTGCCGTTTCTTCCATATGCCGGTAATGGGCTGAAAACGCCTGTTTTGGGACTCTGCAGAGAAGATGTTTGCAGACTGCTGAATCCACACACGGGTTTAACTCTGGAAGTTGAGTGCACACATTGACAACCGTTCTGTTAGATAGCTGCGTTTTGGATTTAGAAGCAGATATTTCCCTGTGCTTACTGCTGTTTCTTCCATATGCCGGTAGTGGGCTGAAAACGCCTGTTTTGGGACTCTGCAGAGAAAGTGTTTGCAGACTGCTGAATCCACACATGGGTTTAACTCTGGAAGTTGAGTGCACACATTGACAACCGTTCTGTTAGATAGCTGCGTTTTGGATTTAGAAGCAGATATTTCCCTGTGCTTACTGCTGTTTCTTCCATATGCCGGTAATGGACTGAAAACGCCTGTTTTGGGACTCTGCAGAGAAAGTGTTTGCAGACTGCTGAATCCACACACGGGTTTAACTCTGGAAGTTGAGTGCACACATTGACAACGGTTCTGTTAGATAGCTGCGTTTTGGATTCAGAAGCAGATATTTCCCTGTGCTTACTGCCGTTTCTTCCATATGCCGGTAAAGGGCTGAAAACGCCTGTTTTGGGACTCTGCAGAGAAAGTGTTTGCAGACTGCTGAATCCACACACGGGTTTAACTCTGGAAGTTGAGTGCACACATTGACAACCGTTCTGTTAGATAGCTGCGTTTTGGATTTAGAAGCAGATATTTCCCTGTGCTTACTGCTGTTTCTTCCATATGCCGGTAATGGACTGAAAACGCCTGTTTTGGGACTCTGCAGAGAAAGTGTTTGCAGACTGCTGAATCCACACACGGGTTTAACTCTGGAAGTTGAGTGCACACATTGACAACCGTTCTGTTAGATAGCTGCGTTTTGGATTTAGAAGCAGATATTTCCCTGGGCTTACTGCTGTTTCTTCCATATGCCGGTAAAGGGCTGAAAACGCCTGTTTTGGGACTCTGCAGAGAAAGGGTTTGCAGACTGCTGAATCCACACGCTGGTTTAACTCTGGAAGTTGAGTGCACACATTGACAACCGTTCTGTTAGACAGCTGCGTTTTGGATTTAGAAGCAGATATTTCCCTGGGCTTACTGCTGTTTCTTCCATATGCCGGAAAGGGCTGAAAACGCCTGTTTTGGGACTCTGCAGAGAAAGTGTTTGCAGACTGCTGAATCCACACACGGGTTTAACTCTGGAAGTTGAGTGCACACATTGACAACCGTTCTGTTAGATAGCTGCGTTTTGGATTTAGAAGCAGATATTTCCCTGTGCTTACTGCTGTTTCTTCCATATGCCGGTAATGGGCTGAAAACGCCAGTTTTGGGACTCTGCAGAGAAAGTGTTTGCAGACTGCTGAATCCACACACGGGTTTAACTCTGGAAGTTGAGTGCACACATTGACAACCGTTCTGTTAGATAGCTGCGTTTTGGATTTAGAAGCAGATATTTCCCTGTGCTTACTGCTGTTTCTTCCATATGCCGGTAATGGGCTGAAAACGCCTGTTTTGGGACTCTGCAGAGAAAGTGTTTGCAGACTGCTGAATCCACACATGGGTTTACCTCTGGAAGTTGAGTGCACACATTGACAACCGTTCTGTTAGATAGCTGCGTTTTGGATTTAGAAGCAGATATTTCCCTGGGCTTACTGCTGTTTCTTCCATATGCCGGTAATGGGCTCAAAACGCCTGTTTTGGGACTCTGCAGAGAAAGTGTTTGCAGACTGCTGAATCCACACACGGGTTTAACTCTGGAAGTTGAGTGCACACATTGACAACCGTTCTGTTAGATAGCTGCGTTTTGGATTTAGAAGCAGATATTTCCCTGGGTTTACTGCTGTTTCTTCCATATGCCGGAAAGGGCTGAAAACGCCTGTTTTGGGACTCTGCAGAGAAAGTGTTTGCAGACTGCTGAATCCACACACGGGTTTAACTCTGGAAGTTGAGTGCACACATTGACAACCGTTCTGTTAGATAGCTGCGTTTTGGATTTAGAAGCAGATATTTCCCTGTGCTTACTGCTGTTTCTTCCATATGCCGGTAACGGGCTGAAAACGCCTGTTTTGGGACTCTGCAGAGAAAGTGTTTGCAGACTGCTGAATCCACACACGGGTTTAACTCTGGAAGTTGAGTGCACACATTGACAACCGTTCTGTTAGATAGCTGCGTTTTGGATTTAGAAGCAGATATTTCCATGTGCTTACTGCTGTTTCTTACATATGCCGGTAAAGGGCTGAAAACGCCTGTTTTGGGACTCTGCAGAAAAAGTGTTTGCAGACTGCTGAATCCACACACGGGTTTAACTCTGGAAGTTGAGTGCACACATTGACAACCGTTCTGTTAGATAGCTGCGTTTTGGATTTAGAAGCAGATATTTCCCTGTGCTTACTGCCGTTTCTTCCATATGCCGGTAATGGGCTGAAAACGCCTGTTTTGGGACTCTGCAGAGAAAGTGTTTGCAGACTGCTGAATCCACACACGGGTTTAACTCTGGAAGTTGAGTGCACACATTGACAACCGTTCTGTTAGATAGCTGCGTTTTGGATTTAGAAGCAGATATTTCCCTGTGCTTACTCCCGTTTCTTCCATATGCCGGTAATGGGCTGAAAACGCCTGTTTTGGGACTCTGCAGAGAAAGTGTTTGCAGACTGCTGAATCCACACACGGGTTTAACTCTGGAAGTTGAGTGCACACATTGACAACCGTTCTGTTAGATAGCTGCGTTTTGGATTTAGAAGCAGATATTTCCCTGTGCTTACTGCCGTTTCTTCCATATGCCGGTAATGGGCTGAAAACGCCTGTTTTGGGACTCTGCAGAGAAAGTGTTTGCAGACTGCTGAATCCACACACGGGTTTAACTCTGGAAGTTGAGTGCACACATTGACAACCGTTCTGTTAGATAGCTGCGTTTTGGATTTAGAAGCAGATATTTCCCTGGGCTTACTGCTGTTTCTTCCATATGCCGGTAAAGGGCTGAAAACGCCTGTTTTGGGACACTTCAGAGAAAGTGTTTGCAGACTGCTGAATCCACACACGGGTTTAACTCTGGAAGTTGAGTGCACACATTGACAACCGTTCTGTTAGATAGCTGCGTTTTGGATTTAGAAGCAGATATTTCCCTGTGCTTACTGCCGTTTCTTCCATATGCCGGTAATGGGCTGAAAACGCCTGTTTTGGGACTCTGCAGAGAAAGTGTTTGCAGACTGCTGAATCCACACACGGGTTTAACTCTGGAAGTTGAGTGCACACATTGACAACCGTTCTGTTAGATAGCTGCGTTTTGGATTTAGAAGCAGATATTTCCCAGTGCTTACTGCTGTTTCTTCCATATGCCGGTAATGGGCTGAAAACGCCTGTTTTGGGACTCTGCAGAGAAAGTGTTTGCAGACTGCTGAATCCACACACGGGTTTAACTCTGGAAGTTGAGTGCACACATTGACAACCGTTCTGTTAGATAGCTGCGTTTTGGATTTAGAACCAGATATTTCCCTGTGCTTACTGCTGTTTCTTCCATATGCCGGTAATGGGCTGAAAACGCCTGTTTTGGGACTCTGCAGAGAAAGTGTTTGCAGACTGCTGAATCCACACACGGGTTTAACTCTGGAAGTTGAGTGCACACATTGACAACCGTTCTGTTAGATAGCTGCGTTTTGGATTTAGAAGCTGATATTTCCCTGTGCTTACTGCTGTTTCTTACATATGCCGGTAAAGGGCTGAAAACGCCTGTTTTGGGACTCTGCAGAGAAAGGGTTTGCAGACTGCTGAATCCACACGCTGGTTTAACTCTGGAAGTTGAGTGCACACATTGACAACCGTTCTGTTAGATAGCTGTGTTTTGGATTTAGAAGCAGATATTTCCCTGTGCTTACTGCCGTTTCTTCCATATGCCGGTAATGGGCTGAAAACGCCTGTTTTGGGACTCTGCAGAGAAAGTGTTTGCAGACTGCTGAATCCACACACGGGTTTAACTCTGGAAGTTGAGTGCACACATTGACAACCGTTCTGTTAGATAGCTGCGTTTTGGATTTAGAAGCAGATATTTCCCTGGGGTTACTGCTGTTTCTTCCATATGCCGGTAATGGGCTGAAAACGCCTGTTTTGGGACTCTGCAGAGAAAGTGTTTGCAGACTGCTGAATCCACACACGGGTTTAACTCTGGAAGTTGAGTGCACACATTGACAACCGTTCTGTTAGATAGCTGCTTTTTGGATTTAGAAGCAGATATTTCCCTGTGCTTACTGCTGTTTCTTCCATATGCCGGTAATGGGCTGAAAACGCCTGTTTTGGGACTCTGCAGAGAAAGTGTTTGCAGACTGCTGAATCCACACACGGGTTTAACTCTGGAAGTTGAGTGCACACATTGACAACCGTTCTGTTAGATATCTGCGTTTTGGATTTAGAAGCAGATATTTCCCTGGGCTTACTGCTGTTTCTTCCATATGCCAGTAATGGTCTGAAAACGCCTGTTTTGGGACTCTGCAGAGAAAGTGTTTGCAGACTCCTGAATCCACACAAGGGTTTAACTCTGGAAGTTGAGTGCACACATTGACAACCGTTCTGTTAGATAGCTGCGTTTTGGATTTAGAAGCAGATATTTCCCTGCGCTTACTGCTGTTTCTTCCATATGCCGGTAATGGGCTGAAAACGCCTGTTTTGGGACTCTGCAGAGAAAGTGTTTGCAGACTGCTGAATCCACACACGGGTTTAACTCTGGAAGTTGAGTGCACACATTGACAACCGTTCTGTTAGATAGCTGCGTTTTGGATTTAGAAGCAGATATTTCCCTGTGCTTACTGCTGTTTCTTCCATATGCCGGTAATGGGCTGAAAACGCCTGTTTTGGGACTCTGCAGAGAAAGTGTTTGCAGACTGCTGAATCCACACACGGGTTTAACTCTGGAAGTTGAGTGCACACATTGACAACCGTTCTGTTAGATAGCTGCGTTTTGGATTTAGAAGCAGATATTTCCCTGGGCTTACTGCTGTTTCTTCCATATGCCGGTAATGGGCTCAAAACGCCTGTTTTGGGACTCTGCAGAGAAAGTGTTTGCAGACTGCTGAATCCACACACGGGTTTAACTCTGGAAGTTGAGTGCACACATTGACAACCGTTCTGTTAGATAGCTGCGTTTTGGATTTAGAAGCAGATATTTCCCTGGGCTTACTGCTGTTTCTTCCATATGCCGGAAAGGGCTGAAAACGCCTGTTTTGGGACTCTGCAGAGAAAGTGTTTGCAGACTGCTGAATCCACACACGGGTTTAACTCTGGAAGTTGAGTGCACACATTGACAACCGTTCTGTTAGATAGCTGCGTTTTGGATTTAGAAGCAGATATTTCCCTGTGCTTACTGCTGTTTCTTCCATATGCCGGTAATGGGCTGAAAACGCCTGTTTTGGGACTCTGCAGAGAAAGTGTTTGCAGACTGCTGAATCCACACACGGGTTTAACTCTGGAAGTTGAGTGCACACATTGACAACCGTTCTGTTAGATAGCTGCGTTTTGGATTTAGAAGCAGATATTTCCCTGTGGTTACTGCTGTTTCTTACATATGCCGGTAAAGGGCTGAAAACGCCTGTTTTGGGACTCTGCAGAGAAAGGGTTTCCAGACTGCTGAATCCACACACGGGTTTAACTCTGGAAGTTGAGTGCACACATTGACAACCGTTCTGTTAGATAGCTGCGTTTTGGATTTAGAAGCAGATATTTCCCTGTGCTTACTGCCGTTTCTTCCATATGCCAGTAATGGGCTGAAAACGCCTGTTTTGGGACTCTGCAGAGAAAGTGTTTGCAGACTGCTGAATCCACACACGGGTTTAACTCTGGAAGTTGAGTGCACACATTGACAACCGTTCTGTTAGATAGCTGCGTTTTGGATTTAGAAGCAGATATTTCCCTGTGCTTACTGCCGTTTCTTCCATATGCCGGTAATGGGCTGAAAACGCCTGTTTTGGGACTCTGCAGAGAAAGTGTTTGCAGACTGCTGAATCCACACACGGGTTTAACTCTGGAAGTTGAGTGCACACATTGACAACCGTTCTGTTAGATAGCTGCGTTTTGGATTTAGAAGCAGATATTTCCCTGTGCTTACTGCTGTTTCTTCCATATGCCGGTAAAGGGCTGAAAACGCCTGTTTTGGGACTCTGCAGAGAAAGTGTTTGCAGACTGCTGAATCCACACACGGGTTTAACTCTGGAAGTTGAGTGCACACATTGACAACCGTTCTGTTAGATAGCTGCGTTTTGGATTTAGAAGCAGATATTTCCCTGTGCTTACTGCTGTTTCTTCCATATGCCGGTAATGGGCTGAAAACGCCTGTTTTGGGACTCTGCAGAGAAAGTTTTTGCAGACTGCTGAATCCACACACGGGTTTAACTCTGGAAGTTGAGTGCACACATTGACAACCGTTCTGTTAGATAGCTGCGTTTTGGATTTAGA
Organism: Aotus nancymaae; assembly: GCF_030222135.1. Taxonomy (NCBI): domain Eukaryota; kingdom Metazoa; phylum Chordata; class Mammalia; order Primates; family Aotidae; genus Aotus; species Aotus nancymaae. The sequence goes on along the minus strand of NW_026988890.1, from coordinate 9,129 downwards.
AGCAGATATTTCCCTGGGCTTACTGCTGTTTCTTCCATATGCCGGTAATGGGCTGAAAACGACTGTTTTGGGACTCTGCAGAGAAAGGGTTTGCAGACTGCTGAATACACACACGGGTTTAACTCTGGAAGTTGAGTGCACACATTGACAACCGTTCTGTTAGATAGCTGCGTTTTGGATTTAGAAGCAGATATTTCCCTGTGCTTACTGCTGTTTCTTCCATATGCCGGTAAAGGGCTGAAAACGACTGTTTTGGGACTCTGCAGAGAAAGGGTTTGCAGACTGCTGAATCCACACACTGGTTTAACTCTGGAAGTTGAGTGCACACATTGACAACCGTTCTGTTAGATAGCTGCGTTTTGGATTTAGAAGCAGATATTTCCCTGTGCTTACTGCCGTTTCTTCCATATGCCGGTAAAGGGCTGAAAACGCCTGTTTTGGGACTCTGCAGAGAAAGTGTTTGCAGACTGCTGAATCCACACACGGGTTTAACTCTGGAAGTTGAGTGCACACATTGACAACCGTTCTGTTAGATAGCTGCGTTTTGGATTTAGAAGCAGATATTTCCCTGTGCTTACTGCTGTTTCTTCCATATGCCGGTAATGGGCTGAAAACGCCTGTTTTGGGACTCTGCAGAGAAAGTGTTTGCAGACTGCTGAATCCACACACGGGTTTAACTCTGGAAGTTGAGTGCACACATTGACAACCGTTCTGTTAGATAGCTGCGTTTTGGATTTAGAAGCAGATATTTCCCTGTGCTTACTGCTGTTTCTTACATATGCCGGTAAAGGGCTGAAAACGCCTGTTTTGGGACTCTGCAGAGAAAGGGTTTGCAGACTGCTGAATCCACACGCTGGTTTAACTCTGGAAGTTGAGTGCACACATTGACAACCGTTCTGTTAGATAGCTGTGTTTTGGATTTAGAAGCAGATATTTCCCTGTGCTTACTGCCGTTTCTTCCATATGCCGGTAATGGGCTGAAAACGCCTGTTTTGGGACTCTGCAGAGAAAGTGTTTGCAGACTGCTGAATCCACACACGGGTTTAACTCTGGAAGTTGAGTGCACACATTGACAACCGTTCTGTTAGATAGCTTCGTTTTGGATTTAGAAGCAGATATTTCCCTGGGGTTACTGCTGTTTCTTCCATATGCCGGTAATGGGCTGAAAACGCCTGTTTTGGGACTCTGCAGAGAAAGTGTTTGCAGACTGCTGAATCCACACACGGGTTTAACTCTGGAAGTTGAGTGCACACATTGACAACCGTTCTGTTAGATAGCTGCTTTTTGGATTTAGAAGCAGATATTTCCCTGTGCTTACTGCTGTTTCTTCCATATGCCGGTAATGGGCTGAAAACGCCTGTTTTGGGACTCTGCAGAGAAAGTGTTTGCAGACTGCTGAATCCACACACGGGTTTAACTCTGGAAGTTGAGTGCACACATTGACAACCGTTCTGTTAGATAGCTGCGTTTTGGATTTAGAAGCAGATATTTCCCTGGGCTTACTGCTGTTTCTTCCATATGCCAGTAATGGTCTGAAAACGCCTGTTTTGGGACTCTGCAGAGAAAGTGTTTGCAGACTCCTGAATCCACACACGGGTTTAACTCTGGAAGTTGAGTGCACACATTGACAACCGTTCTGTTAGATAGCTGCGTTTTGGATTTAGAAGCAGATATTTCCCTGTGCTTACTGCCGTTTCTTCCATATGCCGGTAATGGGCTGAAAACGCCTGTTTGGGGACTCTGCAGAGAAAGTGTTTGCAGACTGCTGAATCCACACACGGGTTTAACTCTGGAAGTTGAGTGCACACATTGACAACCGTTCTGTTAGATAGCTGCGTTTTGGATTTAGAAGCAGATATTTCCCTGGGCTTACTGCTGTTTCTTCCATATGCCAGTAATGGTCTGAAAACGCCTGTTTTGGGACTCTGCAGAGAAAGTGTTTGCAGACTCCTGAATCCACACAAGGGTTTAACTCTGGAAGTTGAGTGCACACATTGACAACCGTTCTGTTAGATAGCTGCGTTTTGGATTTAGAAGCAGATATTTCCCTGTGCTTACTGCTGTTTCTTCCATATGCCGGTAATGGGCTGAAAACGCCTGTTTTGGGACTCTGCAGAGAAAGTGTTTGCAGACTGCTGAATCCACACACGGGTTTAACTCTGGAAGTTGAGTGCACACATTGACAACCGTTCTGTTAGATAGCTGCGTTTTGGATTTAGAAGCAGATATTTCCCTGTGCTTACTGCTGTTTCTTCCATATGCCGGTAATGGGCTGAAAACGCCTGTTTTGGGACTCTGCAGAGAAAGTGTTTGCAGACTGCTGAATCCACACACGGGTTTAACTCTGGAAGTTGAGTGCACACATTGACAACCGTTCTGTTAGATAGCTGCGTTTTGGATTTAGAAGCAGATATTTCCCTGGGCTTACTGCTGTTTCTTCCATATGCCGGTAATGGGCTCAAAACGCCTGTTTTGGGACTCTGCAGAGAAAGTGTTTGCAGACTGCTGAATCCACACACGGGTTTAACTCTGGAAGTTGAGTGCACACATTGACAACCGTTCTGTTAGATAGCTGCGTTTTGGATTTAGAAGCAGATATTTCCCTGGGCTTACTGCTGTTTCTTCCATATGCCGGAAAGGGCTGAAAACGCCTGTTTTGGGACTCTGCAGAGAAAGTGTTTGCACACTGCTGAATCCACACACGGGTTTAACTCTGGAAGTTGAGTGCACACATTGACAACCGTTCTGTTAGATAGCTGCGTTTTGGATTTAGAAGCAGATATTTCCCTGTGCTTACTGCTGTTTCTTCCATATGCCGGTAATGGGCTGAAAACGCCTGTTTTGGGACTCTGCAGAGAAAGTGTTTGCAGACTGCTGAATCCACACACGGGTTTAACTCTGGAAGTTGAGTGCACACATTGACAACCGTTCTGTTAGATAGCTGCGTTTTGGATTTAGAAGCAGATATTTCCCTGTGCTTACTGCCGTTTCTTCCATATGCCGGTAATGGGCTGAAAACGCCTGTTTTGGGACTCTGCAGAGAAAGTGTTTGCAGACTGCTGAATCCACACACGGGTTTAACTCTGGAAGTTGAGTGCACACATTGACAACCGTTCTGTTAGATAACTGCGTTTTGGATTTAGAAGCAGATATTTCCCTGTGCTTACTCCCGTTTCTTCCATATGCCGGTAATGGGCTGAAAACGCCTGTTTTGGGACTCTGCAGAGAAAGTGTTTGCAGACTGCTGAATCCACACACGGGTTTAACTCTGGAAGTTGAGTGCACACATTGACAACCGTTCTGTTAGATAGCTGCGTTTTGGATTTAGAAGCAGATATTTCCCTGTGCTTACTGCCGTTTCTTCCATATGCCGGTAATGGGCTGAAAACGCCTGTTTTGGGACTCTGCAGAGAAAGTGTTTGCAGACTGCTGAATCCACACACGGGTTTAACTCTGGAAGTTGAGTGCACACATTGACAACCGTTCTGTTAGATAGCTGCGTTTTGGATTTAGAAGCAGATATTTCCCTGGGCTTACTGCTGTTTCTTCCATATGCCGGTAAAGGGCTGAAAACGCCTGTTTTGGGACTCTGCAGAGAAAGTGTTTGCAGACTGCTGAATCCACACACGGGTTTAACTCTGGAAGTTGAGTGCACACATTGACAACCGTTCTGTTAGATAGCTGCGTTTTGGATTTAGAAGCAGATATTTCCCTGTGCTTACTGCCGTTTCTTCCATATGCCGGTAATGGGCTGAAAACGCCTGTTTTGGGACTCTGCAGAGAAAGTGTTTGCAGACTGCTGAATCCACACACGGGTTTAACTCTGGAAGTTGAGTGCACACATTGACAACCGTTCTGTTAGATAGCTGCGTTTTGGATTTAGAAGCAGATATTTCCCAGTGCTTACTGCTGTTTCTTCCATATGCCGGTAATGGGCTGAAAACGCCTGTTTTGGGACTCTGCAGAGAAAGTGTTTGCAGACTGCTGAATCCACACACGGGTTTAACTCTGGAAGTTGAGTGCACACATTGACAACCGTTCTGTTAGATAGCTGCGTTTTGGATTTAGAAGCAGATATTTCCCTGTGCTTACTGCTGTTTCTTCCATATGCCGGTAATGGGCTGAAAACGCCTGTTTTGGGACTCTGCAGAGAAAGTGTTTGCAGACTGCTGAATCCACACACGGGTTTAACTCTGGAAGTTGAGTGCACACATTGACAACCGTTCTGTTAGATAGCTGCGTTTTGGATTTAGAAGCTGATATTTCCCTGTGCTTACTGCTGTTTCTTACATATGCCGGTAAAGGGCTGAAAACGCCTGTTTTGGGACTCTGCAGAGAAAGGGTTTGCAGACTGCTGAATCCACACGCTGGTTTAACTCTGGAAGTTGAGTGCACACATTGACAACCGTTCTGTTAGATAGCTGTGTTTTGGATTTAGAAGCAGATATTTCCCTGTGCTTACTGCCGTTTCTTCCATATGCCGGTAATGGGCTGAAAACGCCTGTTTTGGGACTCTGCAGAGAAAGTGTTTGCAGACTGCTGAATCCACACACGGGTTTAACTCTGGAAGTTGAGAGCACACATTGACAACCGTTCTGTTAGATAGCTGCCTTTTGGATTTAGAAGCAGATATTTCCCTGGGGTTACTGCTGTTTCTTCCATATGCCGGTAATGGGCTGAAAACGCCTGTTTTGGGACTCTGCAGAGAAAGTGTTTGCAGACTGCTGAATCCACACACGGGTTTAACTCTGGAAGTTGAGTGCACACATTGACAACCGTTCTGTTAGATAGCTGCTTTTTGGATTTAGAAGCAGATATTTCCCTGTGCTTACTGCTGTTTCTTCCATATGCCGGTAATGGGCTGAAAACGCCTGTTTTGGGACTCTGCAGAGAAAGTGTTTGCAGACTGCTGAATCCACACACGGGTTTAACTCTGGAAGTTGAGTGCACACATTGACAACCGTTCTGTTAGATATCTGCGTTTTGGATTTAGAAGCAGATATTTCCCTGGGCTTACTGCTGTTTCTTCCATATGCCAGTAATGGTCTGAAAACGCCTGTTTTGGGACTCTGCAGAGAAAGTGTTTGCAGACTCCTGAATCCACACAAGGGTTTAACTCTGGAAGTTGAGTGCACACATTGACAACCGTTCTGTTAGATAGCTGCGTTTTGGATTTAGAAGCAGATATTTCCCTGTGCTTACTGCTGTTTCTTCCATATGCCGGTAATGGGCTGAAAACGTCTGTTTTGGGACTCTGCAGAGAAAGTGTTTGCAGACTGCTGAATCCACACACGGGTTTAACTCTGGAAGTTGAGTGCACACATTGACAACCGTTCTGTTAGATAGCTGCGTTTTGGATTTAGAAGCAGATATTTCCCTGTGCTTACTGCTGTTTCTTCCATATGCCGGTAATGGGCTGAAAACGCCTGTTTTGGGACTCTGCAGAGAAAGTGTTTGCAGACTGCTGAATCCACACACGGGTTTAACTCTGGAAGTTGAGTGCACACATTGACAACCGTTCTGTTAGATAGCTGCGTTTTGGATTTAGAAGCAGATATTTCCCTGGGCTTACTGCTGTTTCTTCCATATGCCGGTAATGGGCTCAAAACGCCTGTTTTGGGACTCTGCAGAGAAAGTGTTTGCAGACTGCTGAATCCACACACGGGTTTAACTCTGGAAGTTGAGTGCACACATTGACAACCGTTCTGTTAGATAGCTGCGTTTTGGATTTAGAAGCAGATATTTCCCTGGGCTTACTGCTGTTTCTTCCATATGCCGGAAAGGGCTGAAAACGCCTGTTTTGGGACTCTGCAGAGAAAGTGTTTGCAGACTGCTGAATCCACACACGGGTTTAACTCTGGAAGTTGAGTGCACACATTGACAACCGTTCTGTTAGATAGCTGCGTTTTGGATTTAGAAGCAGATATTTCCCTGTGCTTACTGCTGTTTCTTCCATATGCCGGTAATGGGCTGAAAACGCCTGTTTTGGGACTCTGCAGAGAAAGTGTTTGCAGACTGCTGAATCCACACACGGGTTTAACTCTGGAAGTTGAGTGCACACATTGACAACCGTTCTGTTAGATAGCTGCGTTTTGGATTTAGAAGCAGATATTTCCCTGTGCTTACTGCTGTTTCTTACATATGCCGGTAAAGGGCTGAAAACGCCTGTTTTGGGACTCTGCAGAGAAAGGGTTTCCAGACTGCTGAATCCACACACGGGTTTAACTCTGGAAGTTGAGTGCACACATTGACAACCGTTCTGTTAGATAGCTGCGTTTTGGATTTAGAAGCAGATATTTCCCTGTGCTTACTGCCGTTTCTTCCATATGCCGGTAATGGGCTGAAAACGCCTGTTTTGGGACTCTGCAGAGAAAGTGTTTGCAGACTGCTGAATCCACACACGGGTTTAACTCTGGAAGTTGAGTGCACACATTGACAACCGTTCTGTTAGATAGCTGCGTTTTGGATTTAGAAGCAGATATTTCCCTGTGCTTACTGCCGTTTCTTCCATATGCCGGTAATGGGCTGAAAACGCCTGTTTTGGGACTCTGCAGAGAAAGTGTTTGCAGACTGCTGAATCCACACACGGGTTTAACTCTGGAAGTTGAGTGCACACATTGACAACCGTTCTGTTAGATAGCTGCGTTTTGGATTTAGAAGCAGATATTTCCCTGTGCTTACTGCTGTTTCTTCCATATGCCGGTAAAGGGCTGAAAACGCCTGTTTTGGGACTCTGCAGAGAAAGTGTTTGCAGACTGCTGAATCCACACACGGGTTTAACTCTGGAAGTTGAGTGCACACATTGACAACCGTTCTGTTAGATAGCTGCGTTTTGGATTTAGAAGCAGATATTTCCCTGTGCTTACTGCTGTTTCTTCCATATGCCGGTAATGGGCTGAAAACGCCTGTTTTGGGACTCTGCAGAGAAAGTTTTTGCAGACTGCTGAATCCACACACGGGTTTAACTCTGGAAGTTGAGTGCACACATTGACAACCGTTCTGTTAGATAGCTGCGTTTTGGATTTAGAAGCAGATATTTCCCTGGGCTTACTGCTGTTTCTTCCATATGCCGGTAATGGGCTGAAAACGACTGTTTTGGGACTCTGCAGAGAAAGGGTTTGCAGACTGCTGAATACACACACGGGTTTAACTCTGGAAGTTGAGTGCACACATTGACAACCGTTCTGTTAGATAGCTGCGTTTTGGATTTAGAAGCAGATATTTCCCTGTGCTTACTGCTGTTTCTTCCATATGCCGGTAAAGGGCTGAAAACGACTGTTTTGGGACTCTGCAGAGAAAGGGTTTGCAGACTGCTGAATCCACACACTGGTTTATCTCTGGAAGTTGAGTGCACACATTGACAACCGTTCTGTTAGATAGCTGCGTTTTGGATTTAGAAGCAGATATTTCACTGTGCTTACTGCCGTTTCTTCCATATGCCGGTAAAGGGCTGAAAACGCCTGTTTTGGGACTCTGCAGAGAAAGTGTTTGCAGACTGCTGAATCCACACACGGGTTTAACTCTGGAAGTTGAGTGCACACATTGACAACCGTTCTGTTAGATAGCTGCGTTTTGGATTTAGAAGCAGATATTTCCCTGTGCTTACTGCTGTTTCTTCCATATGCCGGTAATGGGCTGAAAACGCCTGTTTTGGGACTCTGCAGAGAAAGTGTTTGCAGACTGCTGAATCCACACACGGGTTTAACTCTGGAAGTTGAGTGCACACATTGACAACCGTTCTGTTAGATAGCTGCGTTTTGGATTTAGAAGCAGATATTTCCCTGTGCTTACTGCTGTTTCTTACATATGCCGGTAAAGGGCTGAAAACGCCTGTTTTGGGACTCTGCAGAGAAAGGGTTTGCAGACTGCTGAATCCACACGCTGGTTTAACTCTGGAAGTTGAATGCACACATTGACAACCGTTCTGTTAGATAGCTGTGTTTTGGATTTAGAAGCAGATATTTCCCTGTGCTTACTGCCGTTTCTTCCATATGCCGGTAATGGGCTGAAAACGCCTGTTTTGGGACTCTGCAGAGAAAGTGTTTGCAGACTGCTGAATCCACACACGGGTTTAACTCTGGAAGTTGAGTGCACACATTGACAACCGTTCTGTTAGATAGCTTCGTTTTGGATTTAGAAGCAGATATTTCCCTGGGGTTACTGCTGTTTCTTCCATATGCCGGTAATGGGCTGAAAACGCCTGTTTTGGGACTCTGCAGAGAAAGTGTTTGCAGACTGCTGAATCCACACACGGGTTTAACTCTGGAAGTTGAGTGCACACATTGACAACCGTTCTGTTAGATAGCTGCTTTTTGGATTTAGAAGCAGATATTTCTCTGTGCTTACTGCTGTTTCTTCCATATGCCGGTAATGGGCTGAAAACGCCTGTTTTGGGACTCTGCAGAGAAAGTGTTTGCAGACTGCTGAATCCACACACGGGTTTAACTCTGGAAGTTGAGTGCACACATTGACAACCGTTCTGTTAGATAGCTGCGTTTTGGATTTAGAAGCAGATATTTCCCTGGGCTTACTGCTGTTTCTTCCATATGCCAGTAATGGTCTGAAATCGCCTGTTTTGGGACTCTGCAGAGAAAGTGTTTGCAGACTCCTGAATCCACACACGGGTTTAACTCTGGAAGTTGAGTGCACACATTGACAACCGTTCTGTTAGATAGCTGCGTTTTGGATTTAGAAGCAGATATTTCCCTGTGCTTACTGCCGTTTCTTCCATATGCCGGTAATGGGCTGAAAACGCCTGTTTGGGGACTCTGCAGAGAAAGTGTTTGCAGACTGCTGAATCCACACACGGGTTTAACTCTGGAAGTTGAGTGCACACATTGACAACCGTTCTGTTAGATAGCTGCGTTTTGGATTTAGAAGCAGATATTTCCCTGGGCTTACTGCTGTTTCTTCCATATGCCAGTAATGGTCTGAAAACGCCTGTTTTGGGACTCTGCAGAGAAAGTGTTTGCAGACTCCTGAATCCACACAAGGGTTTAACTCTGGAAGTTGAGTGCACACATTGACAACCGTTCTGTTAGATAGCTGCGTTTTGGATTTAGAAGCAGATATTTCCCTGTGCTTACTGCTGTTTCTTCCATATGCCGGTAATGGGCTGAAAACGCCTGT